>NC_136972.1:12826179-12883825 GCF_032717465.1 Coenobita brevimanus | reverse complement strand
TGCTAGAGTAACTTGTGCAATATGAACATTGAATGAGGCAGGTGTTACTTTATTTTCTTGCGTTTCGGCCAGAGGCCTTCTTCATTCCCTCCGAAGTGGGTCTCTGGCCAAAACGTAAGGGAATAAAGTGCTCCTGCCTCAATAGGTGTTTTCCTGCACCAGTTACACACCTAACCGGTATTCTGTCTCTCTGTTGCCAGACACCTTAATCCCGCAAGGGATGGCCACAGACAAATAGCCTCCATGTCGTCCTGTTCCCTGCCATTTCACTTCCCTCACCCCCAGCTCACCCCCCCCGCTTTAATATGTCTTTCCACTCCATCCCTCCATCTCATTCTCGGCCTCCCCCTACCCCTTGCCTCACTCACATACGCTCTTCTCTTTAATCTCTCGCTTTCCATCTTCTCCACATTACCAAATCAACTCAGTGTCTTTTGTTTCTCCTAACTCTTTCTATCACATCCACATCCACACTAAACGCTCCTTCGCTTCCTCATTTGTCAGTCTGTCTCTCCATGTAATTCCACAGGCTCCTCTCTAATACCTCTTTCTTGCTGCACTCGCTCTTGACGTGTGACTTTCCAACATGGTCCAATCTTCATTTTCATACGTTAGACTTTGTATCACAGTACCATCATGCTGTGACTTATAACTTACATGCTTACTTCCCTATTTCTTATCTCTGCTTTCAAAAAACCAGCAACCTTTTTTACTTGTTGTAGTCTTTCAAGCACTTCATCCTCCAAACTTCCATCTTTAGGCCTACTCATCACTCTATGCAAGTACTTAAATGCAGTCATATTTTCCATTTCGTGATCATCCAACCTAACTATACATTCAGTGACTTCATTTCTCTCGAAGGCCATAACTTTACTCCTTCCTATATTCACTTTTTGATTCCGTTTCTAGCACTCTCCCAAACTCATTCACCAAGTCTTGCAGTTCCCTTTCATCTTCACTTAATAATACAGCTGTCACGAGTCAGCTAGTGACATTGGCTTTTGTGGGAAACCACGAACTCAAGTGGAATCCCAGTTTATCGTTCAGTTAACCGCTCATCAGCGGGAGTCCTTTCAAATCAATTTTTCAGTGCCATAAGTGATCGTCTTTGTGTGAGACATTAGCGCTTCCGCTGAGCGATTTGTTTTGGGGGCGTTTCGCTCACTCTAGCCGTTAAAAAATGCGGCAATAGCCTTCTTTCTTTCCCACTAGCTACTCAATCTAGTGTTTGCTTTGACGGAGAGAGGTTCTGTGCTCCAGAAGTGAGAGGTCAACCCAAGCTCCACTAGACTACAGTTCTCCACGCTCCCACCCTTCTTTGGGTGATACACAGCATTCATTGACCAGTATTTCTTTTCGTTTTCCTAGTCTTAAGAGTTTAATTAAGGTGTTTCTCCTAGGCATAAGAATTTAGCTCGTGAGTGAGTGAGTGTGATCTCATTAATTTGATTTTGAAATGTAACGTTAAATTTATTTTGTAATCAATAAATTTAACAGTTCTTTTTCTTGAGCTTAATGTAATGTAAACTCTTGTTTCATTTCTCCATAATTAAGTTTATTTCCCATATAGCTCCTAGCTTGCATAAAAGTTTTGCTATTCATAACTGGTACTTAGGCCAGTCTTGTGTATTAAGCTTAAAATCCGTTGTGCCACCTAGGAGTTAAGCATCAGCAAGAACCTGATACCGGTACTGTTATTAGCATTAGTTATTTATTGTCAAGGGTGAAGTAACTTTCTCCAGAGGCTAACAGTACTAATAAACAACATTTGAGTAATTAGTCTCTGCTGTGTACTGTTGAGAAAGTTTATAAAATTCTCGTTCTTAGAGAATCATGCGAAACAAGCCAGCATAAAGTAATCGTTGCTTGATTTAGCAAGACAATCATTGTCCCTGCTCTGCAATATTATTGAACAACATTATCATTTAAATAATATAAGCATTTATTTAAAAAACCCCGTGACAGTTGGCGACCTCATTTCAGGATATTAACTCCTAGCTCTAAAGCTATTCACGAGATAATACTCACTCGTTCATATTTAGGTATTTATCATTAAAGTTTATAGGCACAAGTTTACTGGTGGTTACCGTTAGTTTAGCAAGTGAATTTTTGCTTTATTGATCCATAGAGTGCTTGACTCTAGTTAGTACTTTATTTTTGGGTAACGCCAGACGATTTTATTAGCTCCTGGGTAGCCGCCGTACCCATTGTGTTAATTATTGAGTCTTCTCAGTTATTTGCATTTTTGCTTTATTCTTTTCCAGTTAACTAGATAAGACTGGTCACCACTAGCTTGTGTCTGTATTCTTTACTTGTGTTATTAGCATTCGTTTGCGAAGCAGTCAGTACTTAGTTTTGGCTTGGTCAGTAAATTAGCGATATGGCTACCACTGTATTTTTACAGGAAGCCAAAGAAATGGGTCTTACAGACCCAACTGAAATTAAAGAGTACATACTCTCACGGCATAATATGGACCAGCAGCGCGAGAATGATGCCCGTGAAGAGCGTAAGATTCAACGCGAACACGAGCGAGAACAGCGCGAACACGAGCAGAAACAACACCAGCTCGAGTTAGAAAAAGAACGACAACAGCGCAAACACGAGCAAAAACAGCGCGAACTCGACTTAGAACACGAGCGAGAACAGCATGAGGAACGAGAGAGAGAACGAGAACACGAACGTGCTGAGCGAGAAGCACGCGAAAAACATGAACTTGAAGTGCTGAAGCTCAAGCGAGATTCCTTGGCTTCAGACACATCTGGTGCAGTTAACCCAAGCTCCACTAGCGCTCTTCCTACACATGTCCTGGCGACCCCACGCATCAAGCTTCCTTCATACAAGGAAAGTGAGTGAATCGAGCCATACATAGCTCGTTTTGAGGACATGGCAGACATGTATCAACTGGATGAGGCAGCTAAGCAGATCCAATTTCTTAGTTTATTTGAGGGCCCTGCCCTCGATATTCTCCACAGAATTCGTGGAGACAATCTCACATATGAGATGATGAAAGCTGCACTCATTAAGGCATATGGTCTCACAGTAGACAACACAAAAGTTCAGTTCATGCGAGCTCGTCTCCAAGACAAGGAGACAGCTGTTCAGTTCCTCGACCATCTCACTGCTTACTTAGGTGAGTGGATGGAGAAAGCTGAAACTCCTTCCATGCGCGAGGGGATAATTGACCTTATGCTGCGTACACAGCTAGAGAGGTCGTGGCCTGCTGAGCTCATAGCACAGCTTAAGATCTGCCAGGTGAAAGATGCTAGCCAAATGGCAGAAAAGGCTGACGCATTCTTTACTGCATACGGGTATCAAACTCGTAAGCAAAACACCTGGAACAGCAGAAAAGATACTACCAAATCTGGGAAGCCGTCTCAAACTGAACCTCAGCAACAAGGCCGTTCTCAGAATAATGGCCAAGGTCCAAAACCGCAGTGGAAGGACCAGGGGCAAAACACTCAGAAACCTGAGTGGAAGAGGTACAGCAAGTACCTTAACCAGCAGCAGTATCAGCCACGCAACCGACCGTCGGGACAACTTTTTCACCACCAGCTCAAAAGAGGCAGGAAGCGAACGCAGCCTTCATTCCTCAGCAGCAGCACGGTGGTCACGTCCCTACCAGTACGGGTAATCACCCACAGTTCACTAGTCCCACAGTGACAGTGAACCCCCCTCCACAGATGGCCAATGTTCCATCTCCACAGGCAGTGAGTATGACTCCTCAAGTTCATAATTCTCAAGGCACAATGTTTGCTGCATCAATTCAGCAGCCTCATGAGTGGCTAGCTGCTTCCTCCACAGGCCCTCCCATAGGTGACAGTACCTTCCTTGTTCAGCAAGGGTTTGTGGGAGACATTCCTGTGAAGGTCCTGAGAGATAATGGTTCCTCAGGTTGCTCTGTCAAGCAGAGTTTAGTTCGTCCTGAGCAGTACACAGGTCGACAGATCCATGCAAACCTTATTGATGGATCAGTGAGATTGTTCCCTGAGGCATGTATCCAGGTGGCATCTCCTTTTTATACTGGTACGACACTTACAGTTGTCATGCCAGAACCTTTATTTGACCTTATAATAGGCAACATTTGTGGTGACAAGGATATTTGCACCGAAGATGACGTTACTCAGACTTCGGCTGCTGCGGTAACACGAGCCATGGCTGAGGCTCCAGACCGTGTCATCCCAGTGATCATTGAATCGCCGCAAGATCTGATGTGTAGTCAACTTGTTGTACAAGAACAACATTCTAACCCGACACTTGCTGCCGTGCGGAACAAACAAAAGGGTCGAGTGATTAAGTATTCAGGGGGAGGTCGAGCCAAGTTCCTTCGCAAACAAAGACGGCTCTACCGTGAGTCACGAACACCCGAGGGCGAGGTTCGACTGCAGTTTGTCGTGCCCGCCAAGTACCGCCTAGCAGTGTTACAATAGGGTCATTGTTCAGCCTCAGGAGGTCACATGGGCAAAAGGAAGACCCAGGGCCGTATCCGAGCTGACTTTTTCTGTCCAGGGACGAGACGAGACATAGATAGTTTTGTCCGTTCCTGCAGTGTGTGTCAAAGTAACACCACTATTCAGGGACATGTCCTTCCTGTGCCGTTTGTAACCACACCTGTAATCTCTGAGTCAGTTGAGAGACAGGGTAGTGGTGAAGTGGGTGCAGACCTGACGTCTCGCTCATTGGCCCCACAGGACACATTATGTCCAGGGCCCGTACATACATATTATGTACCATAAGTTAAGGGGGAAGTTGAGAGGCGACTTGAGGCTATGGAAGACCCGAGTTTGCACAAGGATTCTCAGCTCCCCGATACTAATATAAGTACTGTAGGTTAAGGGGGAAGTTCGAGAGAGAATTCCGCAGAGGCGACTCGAGGCTATGGAAGACCCAAGTTTGCACAAGGATTCTCAGCTCCCCGATACTAATATAAGTACTGTAGGTTAAGGGGGAAGTTCGAGAGAGAATTCCGCAGAGGCGACTCGAGGCTATGGAAGACCCGAGTTTGCACAAGGATTCTCAGCTCCCCGATACTAATATAAGTGCTGTAGGTTAAGGGGGAAATTCGAGAGAGAACTCCGCAGAGGCAACTCGAGGCTATGGAAGACCCGAGTTTGCACAAGGATTCTCAGCTCCCCGATACTAATATAAGTACTGTAGGTTAAGGGGGAAGTTCGAGAGAGAATTCCGCAGAGGCGACTCGAGGCTATGGAAGACCCGAGTTTGCACAAGGATTCTCAGCTCCCCGATACTAATATAAGTGCTGTAGGTTAAGGGGGAAATTCGAGAGAGAACTCCACAGAGGCAACTCGAGGCTATGGAAGACCCGAGTTTGCACAAGGATTCTCAGCTCCCCGATACTAATATAAGTACTGTAGGTTAAGGGGGAAGTGAGAACTCCACAGAGGCTACTCGAGGCTACGGAAGCTCGAGTTTGCACAAGGATTCTCAGCTCTCCGATATTAATATAAGTATTGTAGGTTAAGGGGGATAATGGCGACCTCAAATGTATGTCGTAGCACTGACTGCTAGGCAGAGAGAGTAATTGTAACATAATAAAATTTTTGTCTCATTGACAATTTTGTTGCCACACCTCAATTGATTTTGCAGGTACAGCAATGGGCGTAGCAGTTTTGCTGTGCGGGCCAGCTGATTGTCTGCCGCACGCTGCCGCCTCTTCTCCTCTGCCTTCGTCGTCACCATATTATTGATATTTACTGTGTCATTTTACACGTAGGTACAGTTACACCACAACTGTTACACCTACACCATGTATTACATACATCACGCTACACAACAATTAGTTGTCAGTGTAAATGTAGTGAGTTTTCGCTCAGTTTGACCTGAGTACAGGATTTTCACCATCGTCACGGAGTTTTTTCCCTCAAGCTTGCTTCTATTAACGTAAATACGAGTTTTTTTTTGCTCACTGGCGACTGCGACTTTCTCTTGTAGCAGGATAGCACGCACACCACAGTGTGAATCTTGTGTGACTGAGCTAGGATTTATATGTATGCATATTGAAATCTTTTTTCTGAAGGAAAAAGATTTGATTTTGATGGGGCGTAATATCACGAGTTGGCTTGTGACATTGGCTTCTGTGGGAAACCGCGAACTCAAGTGGAATCCCAGTTTATCGTTCAGTTAACCGCTCATCAGCGGGAGTCCTTTCAAATCAATTTTTCAGTGTCATAAGTGATCGTCTTTGTGTGAGACATTAGCGCTTCTGCTGAGTGATTTGTTTTGGGCGCGTTTCGCTCACTCTAGCCGTTAAAAATGCGGCGATAGCCTTCTTTCTTTCCCACGAGCTACTCAGTCCAGTGTTTGCTTTGACGGAGAGAGGTTCTATGCTCCAGAAGTGAGAGGTCAACCCAAGCTTCACTAGACTACAGTTCTCCACGCTCCCACCCTTCTTTGGGTGATACACAGCATTCATTGACCAGTATTTCTTTTCGTTTTCCTAGTCTTAAGAGTTTAATTAAGGTGTTTCTCCTAGGCGTAAGAATTTAGCTCGTGAGTGAGTGAGTGAGTGTGATCTCATTAATTTGATTTTGAAATGTAATGTTAAATTTATTTTGTAATCAATAAATTTAACAGTTCTTTTTCTTGAGCTTAATGTAATGTACACTCTTGTTTCATTTCTCCATAATTAAGCTTATTTCCCATATAGCTCCTAGCTTGCATAAAAGTTTTGCTATTCATAACTGGTACATAGACCAGTCTTGTGTATTAAAGCTTAAAATCCGTTGTGCCACCTAGGAGTTAAGCATCAGCAAGAACCTGATACTGTTATTAGTATTAGTTATTTATTGTCAAGGGTGAAGTAACTTTCTCCAGAGGCTAACAGTACTAATAAACAGCATTTGAGTAATTAGTCTCTGCTGTGTACTGTTGAGAAAGTTTATAAATTCTCGTTCTTAGAGAATCGTGCGAAACAAGCCAGCTTAAAGTAATCGTTGCTTGATTTAGCAAAGACAATCATTGTCCCTGTTCTGGAATATTATTGAACAACATTATCATTTAAATAATATAAGCATTTATTTTTTAAAAACCCCGTGACAACAGCATCACCTGCAAATGACAATAAATGAAGTTTCCAAACACTGCCCTCTCTAATTAAGGCCACTCCCAAATCCACTGCCCTACCTTGTATCACTTTCATAACTCCACCATTATACACACTGAACAACAATGAGGAGATGATACATCATTCGATTCAGTACAGCAATCATACAGACAAATTCACTCAGTTCACCTTTAACACACACTGCAGCCTTTGCCCCCTCATACATACTCTTAATGGTATTCAACAACATCCCATTTACTCCATATATTCTTAATATTTTTCATATCCCTTGTCCATCCACTCTGCCATATGCTTTCTCTAGCTCCATGAAGGCCGTATACAACTTCTTCATTTTGTCTAGAAACTTTTCCACAAATGACCTGATGATGACTATCTGATCTGATCAACACAACCTCTTCCCTTCCTAAAACATCCCTGTTCTTCTCCAACTAACTCCTCTGTTATTGCCCTAACTCCGTCAATAAGTAACGTACCATACACTTTGCCTATTACAATAGGAAGACAAGTGCCCTATCATTACCACACATTTTTTTTTCCTTTATATGGGGGGAAATATATATATGACTTTCATTCCTCTCAGTCTCTACCTACCTCCCAGACCAATCTACATATCTTCCATATCCATTCTACTGTCTCTCCCCCATGCTTCAGCATTTCACCACACACTCTATATTCCTGTTTTTTTTTCCAGGTTTACTGTCCTGTATTAATGTCCAGTATGAGGCAAAATAAACACATTAATAGTGGATGTCCTGGTAATGCAACTGGAAATGCTTCAAGGTTCTTTTTTAAACAACGATATCCAAGCTAGTATCTACTTTATGAAAAGCATTGTTGGCCTAAGATGTAATAGTGAAAGCCACCTCTTTCCAAAATTATTTAAATCCTCCCGAGCCTGCTATGTGCACATAATTTACTGAAGTAAAGTAAATTCGGCTGGATAAGTCACTCATGATTAGGGTATCAGCAAAAGTGACCCAAACAGTATATATCACCAGCAGTACAAAGTATGACTATTGATATTTATATGTTGAATTAGAAAATTACTATAGCCACTCATTATTTTATTTTTTATTTTTTCATTAAATATGGTGTGTTCTCAATTGTGGAGTCTCGGTCATGGCATGGTTTATGCCCGGGTAACACAAATGCCAATCGTCCTGAGGTGATAACAAGGACATCCCTGACTGTGGTACACTATCAAACGGGAACCTCGATTAATGAAATAAGTTGGTTTTGGGGATTATCAAGTCCACTGTACAGTAAGATGATGGATAAGGAGGTTTGAAGGTGAGGGACATGTTAAGACAAGACCGAGATCTGGCGGCACTCGTGTCACGTCCCAAAAGACTATGAAAACCTCCTCACTGCTGTCACCCAGACACCCAGGTCAACAACAGTAGCTCTGACAAGGGATGTAGACCGCTGTTGACAGCAGATCGTAGAGAACTGGTCAAAATTAATGGTAACCTTGACAGCAAGGATTATATCATTATCCTGGATGCCTCCCTGTTACTGTCTGTCTGCGCATATGCCGTCTCAGAGCCACAAAACACCACATTGGTGAAGGACGGGTCTCCCATCCATACCAGCCGAGCAGTCACTCTGTGGTTCAGTCAGCACCTGGAAATTCAGGTATTAGACTCACCTCCAAAAGGATGTACTTGCAATCCCATCGAAAATCTTAGGTCGAGAAATGGGAGGTTCCACTGATGACTAAAGAAGCTGTACTGACAAAGGCAAGAGGAGTATGGGAGAGCATGTGACAGCGCCCAGACATTTGCACCAAGCTGGTCGACTCAATTCCAGCTGGACTGCAGGTGGTTATTGCTGCACATGGGGGATGAACAAGGTATTGAAACTGCTGAAAGAAGGCATTAGTTTCAGAATACAATGAGATATACGAAACATTGTATTTTCTTAACACCCTCTTGCAGGAATATACGAGTATTTACAATTCATGAAGTATTTTATTAATAAAGATTTTAATATATATATCATGATTATGATGATAAAACAGGGAAGAGTAATGGGTTTAATTAATGAAAATAAACAGTCATAAAAAAAAAGACAATGGTATAAAATTTTCAATACACTGTAATGTAAGTATTGTCAACAACGAATGTTCGTCAGAACTCAGGTATATACATGTAAAGCCTGTGCGATGGGTGCTTTGCTTTGTGATCATGTAGTGTAGTAGGTTACATGTATAATAATTTTTCACTCTCTACCAGTGAATAATTTTGATTCGTTGTATAATCCATACATGAGTCTTGTCCAGCCTAGATATCTCAGGAGCTAATCATATCATTATTTTTTATTAACATGTTTGTTAATTATATATATTATATGCTTATGTTAAATAGATGCACATTAGCCTGCATCTTATGTCATAATAAACCTTTATTCTTGTTCTCGTATTCTTTGTTTGCGAGACTTAGGGTTTGTGGAATGTGAACCTCACAATTAATCTCGTCACCAACCCAATACAGCAGCCCGTCCGATCGACCACCCTATCTCCAACTCTGACTTCACCTTCCTGCCAGGCAATGAGGTGTCGAAACTTTGGATCGTGAATGTACAAGTTGACAGACAGAGGCAAGGGGGTTTACCCAAGCAGGGTATAAGTACAGAAGCACAGCTCTTGAGCACAGCAGGAGGAACCCCATCAGGCCAATATGCCTTGCTGGTACTAAGGCCACTGATGGCAGAAGACACATCAACTGAAGAGATTTTAATGTCAGCCATGGGGAAGTCAGAGGGGGTAAGGGATGGAGAAGCAGCACTGGAATCGTCTAAGATGGAACTGGAAGAAGGAGTCTGAGTGAAGAGTTCTGCTGTATCAGCAGAAGAAACAGCTACAGAGCGATCATAGCAGAAAAGAGGAAGGAAGGATAATGAAGTAATGGTGTTAGAAACATTTCTGGCAAGGTGCCACAAGATGCGGGAAGAATGTGAGTCGTAGAGTTCAGGGCATTTAGGGTGAATATCATTTTTAGCGGAGTGAAGGATAGACTTAGCACGACTCTGGACAGAAAGAAAGGGTTGGGTTGGCTCCAGTACATTTTGTAGGCCTTCTCCTTGTTGTGGACAGCATTAGAAGAAGCGTGATTAAAACTTTTTTTTTTTATTAGTCACAGCACAAGTGAAAGGAATACATGCTTCCATGCCAGAGAAAATAATCTCCGTAATGCACGAAGCATATTCAGACCGCTCTTGGCCATGGAAGCAATAAGCATTCCAGGGAAAAAAGAAAGTAGTACTGTGTGTGTGTGTGTGTGTGTGTGTGTGTGTGTGTGTCCAAGTACTGACATGGACGTGTATGAGCTTATGCATTATGTGCACATGAATGAGTGCACAGAGCTCAGTATACAGTTCAAATTTCCTTTTATCTAAATAAGTAAATAATAAAATTTGCATGCAGTTGCTTAAAAGTAATATTAGTAAGTGTCTGTATGGTCAGCCTTTCCATTTCCATTGTATTCATTTTGCCAGTCCTTTGAAATTTTCTCCAGGCATTTTAAACCTGACAAGGTGTTACTTATTGCTTTTTATTTCTTGTACGGCAAAAGACGAAGGGTAAGGATAAAAGAAAACTCCGCTGCTGTGCTATCATCTTCTCGTACTTAAATAACTCAGTGTTGTCTTATTATTTAGGCCTGACCGCCTCCAAGGAACAGTATGTTCTGGTCTGTTTATCTGTAAACTCTCTCTCTCTCTCTCTCTCTCTCTCTCTCTCTCTCTCTCCGCTGCAACAGCCCTATAATACATTCTGAGGCTTTCCTCGTAGGTCGAATGTAAAATCACAGATTATTCTGACGAAAGCCTGTTTAAAAAAAAAAAAAAAAAAAAAAAAAAAAAAAAAACAGACACTAACACTGCTGAATACTGATTAACTAGGAAACGGGGAAATATGTTTATCAGAATAATGGGGGTAGCTCCAGTTTATGTTAATGACGATGAAACTAAGAAAAATAAGCATTAGGAAAAGGGAATGAACATTTGTTTTATCGGGACAGTAGCTTAAGCAAAAGAAGAAACATCAACAACAATAATAATAATAATAATAATAATAATAATAAGTAATAATAATAATAATAATAAAAATAATAATAAGAGAAATAGGGGCGTGGAAGAAGTTGAGAGGCGGAAGAGAGAGTTATATGTAGAAAGGAAGAGAGAGGTGAAAAGATTAGTGAGAGAGAGTAAGAAGAGAGTGGATGAGGAATTTGGAAGGACTTTGAGTGTAAAGTGGAGGGACTGTAAGAAAATGCTCTGGAAAGAGGTGAAAAGAGTAAGACAGGGTGGCAGTGAAGTTAGTAGTGGAGTGAAAGTTAAAAATGGTAGATTACCAGTGAACAAGGGAGAAAAAGTGAGCAGATGGAGAGATCACTTTAAGGAACTGTTGAACAGAAAGAATGGATGTAATGCGAGTATAAGTGGCTGGGGAATGGCTAGGAGAAGGAGGGAGGTGAGAAGACAGGAAGATATCAGTAGGATGGAAGTTCTGGAAGCAATGAAGAAAGTCAAAGTGGGGAAAGACCCAGGAATTGATGGAGTGTGTGGTGAAATGCTGACGCATGGGGGAGAGATAGTAGTAGAATGGATGTGGAAGATGTGCAGATTGGCCTGGGAGGAAGGTAGAGTCCCGGAGGATTTGAAGTGAGGTATAATTATTCCCTTGTACAAAGGAAAAGGGGAAAAAGAAGTATGTGGTAATCATAGGGGCATTTGTCTTCTTAGTGTAATAGGAGAAGTGTATGGTAGGATACTGATTGACAGAGTTAGGGAAATAACAGAGGAATTAGTTGGAGGAGAACAGCGAGGCTTTAGGAAGGGAAGAGATTGTGTAGTTCAGATATTCGTTCTTAGATCTTTAGTGGAAAAGTTTCTAGAGAAGTGAAAGAAGTGTTATGCAGCCTTCATGGATTTGGAGAAAGCATATAACAGGGTGGATAGACAAGGATTGTGGAAAGTATTAAGAATATACGGAGTAGATGGGAAGTTGTTGAATGCTGTGAAGAGTATGTATGATGGTGCTAGGCTGCAGTGCGTGTGGATGGTGAACTGAGTAAATTTTTCTCATTCAAAATTGGGTTGAAACAGGGATGTATCATGTCTCCATGGTTGTTCAATCTGTACATGGATGGGGTAATAAAAGAGATACAAGGTAGGGGAGTGGATGTTGGAGTGGCCCTAATGAGAGATGGTAGTGTTTGGAAACTCCCTGTACTGTCGTTTGCAGATGATGCTGTCTTGTTAAGTGAAGACGAAGGGAAGCTGCAAGGCGTGCTGGATGAGTTTGGGAGAGTGTGTAAGAAATGGAATCTAAAGGAGAATGTAGGGAAGAGTAAAGTGATGGTCTTGGAGAGAGGTGAAGTCAGTGAATGTACAGTGAGGTTTGATGGTGAGGAATTGGAAAATGTGAGTACGTTTAAGTACTTGGGGAGTGTGATGAGTAAGGATGGAAGTTTGGAGGGTGAAGTGCCTAAAAGGGTACATCAAGGAAGAAAGGTTGCTGGTTCCTTGAATTCAGTGATAAGAAACAGAGAAGTGATCTTGGAAGTGAAAAAGTTACTACATGACAGTATTGTGATACCAACTCTACCGTATGGAAGTGAAGCTTGGACGTTGTTGGAAGGACATAAGTCAAGAGTGGAATGAGTTATTTAAGAGGAGCCTGTGGAGTCACATGGAGAGACAGGCTAACAAATAAGGATATAAAGGAGAGTTGGTGTGGATGTGGATGTGATAGGATGCGTTAGGAGGAACACACTGAGGTGATTTCGCCATGTGGAGAGGATGGAGGGTGAGAGACTGATGAGGAGAGTGTATGTGAGAGAGGTGGAAGGGGGGAGAGAGAGGGGGAGTCCGAGGATGAGATGGAGGGATGGAGTGGAGAGGTATATGAGAGAGGGGTGTGTGAGTTGGGAGCAGGGCAGTGAAATGGAGGGGGACAGGGCGACGTGGAGGCGATTTTTGTTGCCACCCCATGCGGGATTGGGGCATCTGGCAATAAGTAGATAGACAGATAATAATAATAACAACAACACTTGTCTGCAAGCTTCTAACTTTTTCTTTTGTCCCACGAACTAAAATAGGTGGACCTTACAATACCTTTTACATTGAATTCGAATCTGTTTTTAGAATTTTTCTATCAAGCATGGTTTTTAAGTGACGGTGCAATTAACTTTCACAATAAGTGTGTATTATTCATAAGTAAGGCTGGTTCTACACTAAAAAAAAAAAAAAAAAAACTCTAAACTGTAGAAATGTATGATTTCTGCAATATTTGGCCTCAGAAACATCTCTCCTTAGCGTCCAGCAGTAATCTGCCAACATAGAGGGACTCAACTTTCCTTAGTACTGCTTTTCCATGTCCAAAATGTCCCGGAGAAATTTTTTGCCTTGCACATCACTGACTGCCCCCAGATTTTCCAGGAAAAAGTCTATGTGCTAGTCCAAAGAGTGGATTTTTAGACTCATATTGCACCCCAGAATTTTAATGAAGTCAATAGATGTGTTACAGCATCACAGTAGTTTTCTGAACTGTGATTCCCTCTCCCCCAGAAAAAAAAAAAAAAAAATCTTTCCAAACTCTCTTAAATGACAGTCATGCAGTATTTTCAAATTCATTTAGCATGTCATTGAGCTTTTCATCTTAGCAGTTCCCTGATCTATGGTCCTACAAAAATATCCTCCTTGATTTGCACCACAGATTCTGGGGAATTCATTCCTCAGATATGTCATTCCATGGCCATTTTTATCTGTACCTTTGACAATGTTCTTCATCAACCCAAGGTTAATGTGCAAAGGAGGCAGATAAATTTTCTCAGGATCAGAATGAGGATGATTGATGACATTCTTTGTCTCCGTAGTCAGTGAAGTTCGTTTTGGCCACACTTTCATTACATAATGATTTTTCTTGTCCCGACTGTCACACTCACGGAGTTAACAAAAGAACTTTGTGTAACCAAGTTCCATTCGAAGTTAAAGTACCACAATCTTTAGGTCACCACATACATACCACTTAAACTTCCCACACTTTATTTCTTTTTCTTTTTCTTTTTTTTTTTTTAGAAGCTTCATGTATTATACAATTCCTTCATGTTAGCCGCATGAGCCAGAGGAACGGAGGGGAACTTTTTTCCATTGTGGATTTGAACCACTTTCAAGCTTGCTTTTGATGGTTCAATAAACAAGCCCCACTCATCTTTGTTTTATCTGTGGCCAAGAGCCCCTATAACAGAATGAACATCATTGGAGAACACCAGACCATCTTCAAGGGAGAAAATGTCTTTGAAAACGTCATGGCGATCATGATCAAAACAAAGTCTAATTTATTTCTGGAGAAGATTCCAGCCCTTTAACCCGCTGCGTCCCATTGATGTATATATATATATATATATATATATATATATATATATATATATATATATATATATATAATGTCCACACGTTTTGTCACTGTCAGTCCCGTTGATGTAAAAAAAAATGCGCATTAATTGCAAGGTCCCTAATTTGCACAATTTTCAGTTTTTGCGCATGATTTTTGGTACTTATGCATGGGACACCTTCCTCTACAAGATGCCAGGCAGGGACAATGCCTTACCCTGCATGACCTCCCTCACCCCTGCACGCCATTGTCTCGGCAATTCACTTGTTACAAGTGACCTGGCCAGTAAAGACATGTTGTGCCATGGGACGAAATTCAAGGCCAGAGTGATTCCCCAATCGATGAAAAGTGTGGAGGACAAAGTTTACGTAGCATTAGAGAAAGAAACAGTCAGAAATGATGATCAGGTAATGTCGCCAAAAAAGGTCAGGTGTGTTGATGTGTTTGGTGGCTGAAACAATGCTTATATTGCCTATATTACTGTGTGAAAAAACAATATACTCTCATACTACATATATATTCATACCAAACAAATAAATAAGTACCGTTTATGAGTGGTGTGGAATAGTTACCCCTCCCATAGAACTCGTTTTCTTTGGAGCCAGCCCGATAGAAAAACCACTAAGGTAACGGGTACTGCCACCAGTATTGACTATTTTAAACCTCAGGTGAGCGATTTCTCTATGAATTTTCAATGTTTCTTACCAAAAGCGGAGGTTTGAGCCAAAAAAAAAAAAAAAATCCAAAATTGGTCAGAATTGCAGGGAGTCAGTGGTGAAAAATCGGTCAGGATGGGGCGGGTTAACCTGGAACCCAAAAGCTTGGCTTGCCTCTATTACAAATTTAAATCACAGAGGAGATCAATAACCCGTCACGTCCCAAGCTATTTCGCACCTCCGACACCCCCCAATCCCAAGGTATTTTCGGATTTTTTTTTTTTTTTGGCTAAAACCTCCGCTTTTGGTGAGAAACATCAAAATTTCTTAGAGAAATAGCTCACCTGAGGTTTAAAATACTCGATCCAGGCAGCAGTACCTCCTTACCTTACTGGGTTTTCTAAGAGGCTGGCACCAAAGATAACGAGTTCTATGGGAGGGTAACTATTTCACACCACTCATAAACGGTATTTATTTATTTACTTGGTACTAATTTATATATAGTACGAGAGTATATTGGTTTTCAAACAGTAATATAGGCATTATAAGCATTGTTTCACTCACTAATTTATCACCATACCTGACCTTTTGCCACATTACCTAATCATCATTTCTGACTGTTTCTTCCTCTAATGCTATGTAAACTTTGTCCTCCACATTGTCATCGATTGGGGAATCACTCTGGCCCACAATGTCTTTATTGGCCAGGTCACTAGTAACAGGTGAATTGCCAAGACAATGGCGTGCCGGGGGGGGGGAGGTTATGCGGTGTAAGGCATTGTCCCTGCTTGGCTTCTTGTAGAGGAATAGGAGAAGGTGTCCTGTGTATATGTACGAAAAATCATGCGCGGAAATTGAAAATTGTGCAAATTAGGGACTTTGCAATTGCACGACATACCAGTACGTTGTTGGGACTGGCAAATGTAAAATGTTGCAACGTACCCATACTTTGATGGGACGTCTCGGGTTAAGATCTCCTTGACTCAGCAAATGTGGTTCACTTGAAGAACAGCTTACTTCAAGTTTTGGATCTATATTGTACTCTGTTTGGTTTACTATCTCATCATCAGGCTCATCGTCACTCAGTGTCATGTTTCTTGGAGGCTCTGGCACAGGTAGTTCCTGACTGTGAGATACTGGCCTCATAGCAGATTAGGATGTCTACGAGTATGCTTGGATTTTGCTATTATGCCATACCATTTATATTTGTCAGGCAAATGTGGTAATCCAAAGCGCAACTTTGGGTTTCCTCCAGACCATAGGAATGGCATAAGGCATATGGCATGAAACTTTTTCCCATGCTGTAAGAAGCCTGACACATGTAACAAAGCAAATATGGGGGAACCAATTTTTATCCTGGTCACAATTTTTACAACCAAAGTAATGGTCACTGCAATTTTTAATGAGGGGTGTTAAAGAACGTTTTTGCGATATGAAAATTCACCGCAGATGTAATTGAAAGAAATCGGACTATTTACATTTTCTCGGCATTATAAGGACAGATGAGGTATCAGCACAACATTTGAATTCACAAGAACACAATCTGTCAACAGAGTGGAAAAGACACTGTTTATACACTGAGTTTTAGCTTGCAACTGACAGAGAACTGCTACTCAGGAGTGGGCACTGTTTCAATGTCCCAACATGTCCAGTCGTGTTCCTGCATGCCTATGGTTACTCGTTTATCTAGGCTTGTTCTTTCAAAAAGGAGCTATTGTACTTCACAGTGAAAGTAACTGTGTTTGTTAACTTTTTGTTTCAAATGCACCATAGAACACTGGTACATACATACTTTATGGAATGTAATGATATGCGAGCATGCTGGAATACATACATATATATATATATATATATATATATATATATAAAGAGAGAGAGAGAGAGAGAGAGAGAGAGAGAGAGAGATGCTATACAGAAATTCTGAAAACATATTTGGATTCAGTATGCAAAACTTTATAAGAAACATTATTTTCCGTGGGACAAAATCTTTGTTGATTAGTGTAATACTAATAATAATAATAATAATAATAATAATTATTATTATTATTATTGTTATTATTTTAAGAGCAAGACCAAGAGAACAAGAAGAAGGAGGAGGAGAAGGAGGAATTGGGGGAGGAGGGGGAAGAGGAAGAGGAAACAGTAGAAAAAGAAGAAGAAGAGAAGAAGAAGAGCAGAAGAAGAAGAAGATATCAAGAAGAATAAAAGAACGAGGAATAGCAAGAAAATAAGAAAAATAATAAGAAATAGAATAAGAATAAGAACGAAAGCGAAAACAAAAACGATTGGGAAACAAGAACGAGCACAAAAATAATAGAACAAGAGTAAGAATAAAATTATGAATAGGAGGGTGAAAGACTGACGAAGAGAGTGTATGTGAGTGAGGTGGAGGGGGGAAGAGGGAGGGGGAGGCCGAGGATGAGATGAAGGGATGGGGTGGAGAGGTATATGAGAGAGGGGGGTGTGAGTTGGGAGCAGGGCAGTGAAATGGCGGGGGACAGGGCGACTTGGAGGCGATTTGTTTGTGGCCACCCCAAACGGGATTGAGGCGTCTGGCAATAGATAGATAGATAGAATAGGAATAAGATTATGAATCAGAATATGAATAAGGATAACCATATGATTAAAGATAAGAATATGATTAAATATAAGAATATGAATAAAATTATTAATAAGAATATGATTATGATTAAGAATAAGAACAAGAATGAGGACAAGAATATGGACAAGACAATGAACAACAATAAGGGCATGAATAAAACTATTATCAAGAATAAAAATATCAACAGGAGTAAGAACATTAATAGGAATTAGAATAACAATAAGAATATGAACAAGAATAAGAGTACGAACTAGAATAAGAACAAGAAGAATAATAAGAACAAGAATAACAATAAATAAGAACAATAATAAGAATAGGAATATGAACAAGAATAAAGACAAGAAAAATAATAAACCGGTAGGCTATGATGGCCAGCTTAAAACTGGCCTATCGAATTTTAGCCGCTGCTGTTCAGCCTGTACAAAGGAGAACCTTTATCTGGTTAGAGTCTGAAAATACCATATCTCGCCTCTCTTTGGACACAGAGTAAACCACCCAGACCCAAATAACAGAAAAAACTCGATACTTGCATGAAAAACATAAAAGTGTGGAGGGAAAATCGTATTTGTAAAAGAAATCTCTCATATTTTGTACTGATTATTTTCACAATACACATATCTAGCCATTTCAAACCACATCGGCAGCACTGATTTTTTTTTTTTTTTGGGGGGGGGGAATGTGGCTATTTCTTATTTTAATGATCTTTCTCTCCTCTGTATATTTATCACCAGCTTGTACTCAGTCATTTTGATAAATATTTAGCACTTCACCGCTAGGCACAGGATGGGTTTAGCAAGCTAGAAATTGCATTGCCAGATGTGCCAGACGTTTCTTTTCAATTTGTTACGAATATTTAAAAAAAAAATTCTAAATTTAAAAAAATATGTGCCTGGGCCGGCCACTGGGTCCCGACAATTTCCGGACCCACGGCCACGAAGGGGCTAAGGGGCCCGTTGCTAGGTAACAAGTAGTTGCCCATCATCCAAAACCTTGCGGAGACAACTGGGTCATAGGCTGATCATGGTGTCCAGGTTTGGTCTGCATCGGTTAATTCTGAAGGGTAGAAGTGCCTGCCACAATATAAAACATGACTGCTAGGGTTGCTGAGGCCAGTATTCGCAGGGTTGCCACTCAAAAACTAGAGTGAGGAGAAGAATGGATGGAACACTTCCCATAGCGAATAACCTCAAGATTATGCCTAAAGAAGTCAGAGTGTTTTACACCCATTAGTAATGCTTATACAACTCAAAATGTGAAGAGTACGGAAAAGGCGTTTTTTCGACCGTTGTTAGGCAATGAGTAGTTGCCTAGCAACCAAAACCTTGCGGACACAACTAGGCCATGGTCATTGTGTCCAGGTTTGGAAGGAATCGGTTAATTGGAAAGGATAGAAGTGCCTGCCACAATGAAACAACACTACAAGAATAAAAAAAGAAAACGTGACTAACTAAAAAGTCAGCATGGAGCTGGCCAATAACTACACAAATAAATACAAAAAATAATGATAATAATGATAAGAACAATATTAAGAGTAAGAATAAGAGTAAGAACATGAATAAGACTAAGAACAGAAATAAGAAAAAGATTAAGAACACGAATAAGAATAAGAACAATAATGATATGAATAAGGAAAAAATAAGTATAAAAATTTTAATAAGAATAAGAATATTAATATCTCTATCACGAAGAATCTAAAAACGATAAGGAAGAGGAAAAAGTGGAAGAAGGAAGTAAATAAGATAAGGAAGAAGAAAAAAAGGAAGAAGAGGAAGAAGAAAGGAAGAAAAAGAAAAAAAAAGGCGAAGAAGAAGAAGAAATAGAAGTAGAAGATGAGAAGGAAAGGGATGAAGAAGAAAAAAAGAAACAAGGAGGATTCGACAATGGTACAGAACCCATGAAAGCTGATAAAAAACTCTTGCTGGATAATGGACACAACCAACTGAATATGAAAAGTGTTATTATGATGGTGACAGTGGGTGGATAGACCTAGTTTTATAAAGATGGGTAGATCAGGAAATGTGGTATAGCTGAGGGTAGACGAGGGTACAGGAGATACTGAAGGGAAAGAGGACAGGGTCTTAGTTGACGGTGAGTAGAGAGACCAAGTAGTATAAAGATGGATAGGTCAGGAAATGTGGTATAGCTGAGGGTAGGGGGTGTTAAAGGAGATGCTGAAAGGGAAAGGGGATGGGGTCTTAGTTTGATAGTACCCAGCTGTTGGGTTACACACATGCTGTAGGTGGTTTTTGTAAAATAGCGGAATTGCCACTTTAACCACAGGGAGGGCAAGGGTGAGGATGTGTTTGGGGTAATGGGAAAGGTGTGTGTATTTGTGTGTGTGTGTGTGTATATATATATATATATATATATATATATATATATATATATATATATATATATATATATATATATATATACATATATGTATATATATATATATATATATATATATATATATATATATATACATATATGTATATATATATATATATATATATATATATATATAAATAAATATATATATATATATATATATATATATATATATATATATACATATATATATATATATATATATATATATATATATATATATATATCTATACATATATATATATATATATATATATATATATATATATATATGTATAGATAGATAGATATAAAGATAGATAGATACACAACGTGCTAAGAGGGAGCCAACCATTTGCAGTTTTGCCTTTTGCCACTAGGAGGAGTCAGCACCACCCCTTGTGTGTCAGTGTGGCCCCGATCGTGTCTGTGAGCGGACGTATTGTTGAGCTATGCTTACTATTGTAACATGGTGTGTAGGTGGTCTGGTGGTTTTGCAATGGTAGACCTCACGGAACAAAGAACCTGCATTGAGTTCTGCTTCAAGATCAACAAGACGGCTGCAGAAACTCACCGGTTGCTCCAGCAAGCCTTTGCTGAAAATGCCATGTCCCAAAACAGAAAATTTTTCTGGTACAAATGGTTCAAGGAAGGAAGAACGTCCTTCAAAGACAATGACTGCTCTGGACGACCGTCAATGTCAACAGCACCAGAAAACGTTGAAAATGTTCATCATGTTATCCTTGCAGATCGTTGGCGAACCATCCATGATGTTCGTGATATCGTTGGACTGTCGCACGGGAGCTTGCAACACATTTGTCGGACATATAGGGCATGAGACACAGTGCTGCAAAATTTGTGCCAAGACTGCTGAGTGATGTGCAGAAAGCACATCACGTTGCAGTTTGCAGGGCGCTCAAGAATTAGGTCAGAGATGATGCCACCTTCATCTCCAAGGTCATAACAGGTGATGAAACATGGGTTTATGATTATGACCCGGAGACAAAGCAGCAGTCATCGCAATGGAAGTCTCCCAAATCACCGAGGCCGAATAAAGCGTCAAGTTCACAGCAATGTGAAGTTTATGTTGATCGTTTTCTTCAATATCCAAGGGATTATGCACAAGGAATTCATTCCACCCGGTCAATCTGTCACCGGAAAGTTTTACTGTGAAGTTTTGCAGCGTCTGACGGAGAACATCCACTGCAAACGTCCAGAACAGTGAAAGAACAAGGACTGGGTCTTGCATCATGACAACTTCCCTGCCCACATGTCAGTTGTTGTCAGGGAGTTCTTGCCTTCCACTAACACGGTAGTCATTCCCCACCCACCCTATTCGTCTGATCTTGCCCCCTGCGACTGTTTCCTGTTTCCCAAGCTGAAATTACGACTGAAAGGGCATCGATTTGACTCAATTGAGGAGATCCAGACAGAATCACAGGAGGTGGTCAAGACCATCACGCCTGAAACCTTCCAGGGATGCATGGACTCGTAGAAAAAACGCTGGGACCACTGTATACATGCCCAAGGGGACTACGTCGTAGGCAACAGTGAGAAGTGGGAGGTAAGGTTAACTTATTTTCCTACAGCATTCAAATTACTGGAACTTTTAGGTAGCACCTCGTATATTCGTGTGTATATATATATATATATATATATATATATATATATATATATATATATATATATATAAAATATATATATATATATATATATATATATATATATATATATATATATATATATATCATCATCATCATCAACCATTATAATTCCACTGCTGACCAAAGGCCTCCTTCAACCTTCTCCACGAATTCCTTAACTAAACCAATCCCTGCCATGTTTTCCCTGCAAATTTCTGTCTCATCTCTCCCCCCCCTGTTTGGCCTTTTTCTGCTACGCTTAAAAGCTCTTGGTGTCCAATCAGTTAGCCTCTTGCTCCACCGGTTATCACTTATATTTGCTATATGTCCTGCCCACCTCCATTTCTGTTCTTTTATGACTTCTGTGATGTCTTTGACTTCAGTCTGCTCCCTCACTCAAGTTGATCTTTTCCTGTCTCTTAAAGATATTCCCAACATTGACCTTTCCACTGCTCTCTGAGAACAGCTTAGTTTCTTTTGCATCGATTTTGTTAGTTTCCAGGTCTCACAACCGTATGCCATAGCTGGAATTATACATTCGTCATGTACATGTTCGTTTTCCCCTTCCTTTCGCTCCCCTCCCCTCTCCTCCCCCTCTCGGTATATATATATATATATATATATATATATATATATATATATATATATATATATATATATCATCATCATCATCATCATCAGCCGTTTGAGTATCCACTGCAGGACGGGCCTATCCTGACCAAAGTTGGGACAATACAGCCAGTGTATCTCTACCAAGTGGCTTAGGCTGTCTGGTAGAGATGGTATGCAGGGTGAGAAGTGCTTGTAAGTGTAATTGTAGTGTTATAGTGGCTTTGGATGTGTGTGTAGTCTGTGAACCAAGTGTAGGCCCACGCAAGCCAACTAGGTGCAGGTATACTTTATAGTAAGCGACACTGGTTCAACCACAGCACCCCTTGTGTCCGCCAATGCAGTAGGTGGCCGGGTGAACACTCCCAAAATTTATTAACACCTTAACCGCGGAACGCTTGGGAGCAAGGGATCATACCGCGGGGCGTCACTTTTGTGATTCTGTGTTATTTTGAATTCAGCCGGGCTTTCAAGTGGTGGCTTGTATCATCTATCAGTAATGCCAATGTCCAACACTAGTCAGCACTCCTAATCTCATCTGAACTCCCATCCATTGTCGACAATTTAGCCATTTCTCCCTGTTCTTGACTCCCCTCCCTACCTCCCCTCCATTACCCTATCCTCTTGCCTGCCCGGCCATGCTACGCTAAGCATATCTTCCCTGGAATTTTTCACTGATTTCATCCATTGAAATAAGCCCTATGCATTATTCTTATACCAAATAATATAATTATACAAGAAAGAAAATAAGGTGAGAGTGCCATAGACCTTGAATTGGCTAATTATCACCTGACTACACCTCACGTGCACTCGTTCGCTAATTTTTGCTGTTTATTTCCCCTTGAAATATGCCGTATAATCTATTTTTGTAATAAAAATATATATAAGAAAGGAAGGGAGAAGCCTAAATGATATTTACATTCACCTGGAACTACCTAATTTATTATATATTGTCTTGGTTTCCCGCCAATCATTTCATTGCTATATATTAGCAAGTCTCACAAGGCTGAAGTTGGCAGTATTGCACTCACCCTAGCCAGATGGCAGGAGGCCACCACTATCATTTCACTGTCGTCTTTCAAGGTGAAAGAATGTAGGATTTGCTCCTGCTAACTTCCACCGCTTTTTAGCCCCATGCAAAGGGCCCTGTGACCTTTACCTCCTACTAAACCTCGTGTGGAAAGAGGTAAAGGCCTGACAATTGAAAGAGAGTGACTACGATCTTTCTGTTGAGTAAAACAGTGCAAGTGGAATTGTAAATAATGTGTAAACAGCAAGTGAAAGCAATAAATGTAAATATAGATGAACAGTGGAAAATAGTTTTATAAGTTACTTCAAGTGACAGTGCATAACACAGTGTAAATAAAATAGAAATGTAAATAAAATAGAGAACGTAAATAGAAATGTAAATGAATAGTATTATAAGAATACGAGTATATATACTAGGAGTAATGAAAGTGAAAGTTTCACTGTAGCATGTATGAATACTATGAGTTATGAGACTGAAGGTGAAAGTGACATTCACTTTCAATGCTAGTATACAGGACGAGAAAGTGAATGCTACTTATTTTACTGAAAGAAATTGAATCCCTACAGTGACAATAAATCACTGTTACTGAAGGAAACTTATGGTTAAAGACTGTAGATATATATAAGTGTTATATAGTAATAGAAATATAAACTGTGAGTGTTTTTATGAATAATAAATGACACCACCAGCGGTGAACGATCGGAAGTGGGATGGTCATACGCCCTCGTAATTTTCATTGCTTTCACAGTGTTTTTTTTTTTTGGAGTATGGATTCCAAACTATTTGAGAATCATAGAATAGTGTTTCTAGTGATAATATCAGGCTATGGAAATCATATTACGAGTTGTCGGGAAGTGTAAAGTGGAGACTTTCGTTACCCAACTTCAGAGGTCTCCACAAGGTCAACGGTACTCGACGAAGGCTCAACAAACACCCCAGGAGAAAGCTGAAGGTATGTGCCATAAGCATATGTGATTTTAATACTCCAGGACTAATAACTGATTTTTGGCAAATATTTTTAGAGAGTCTGTCGGAGCGCGAATATGCCCGCGGGAGCCGCAAGTCAAAGCTAAACAAGCTTGCGGTTTAAGGGTTAACCTGGCGGGCCACGAACCCTGGCTCACCCATGTAAGAAACGCACACTCTTCCACTGTACCCATGGGCTCCATATATATATATATATATATATATATATATATATATATATATATATATATATATTGTCACTGGCGTAGTTACCCCAGTAGTGAATGAGTGAAATAGAGGATAAGGTGATAATGAAAGGGGAGAGAAGCGAGCTATCAATAACATAAAAGCTTTTTCTTATCAGTTTTGCTGGCTGTAAGGGTAAAACCAAGCGGTCACTTATGCCTTCTCAACTGATAAGACACCAGATGTTTTTCTCACAAATTACCAGGAAGTTCCTCTTGTCCTTGAACTGTGGGTGTGACGTAATGTGGGAGGAGCAAAGTAGGGATGTTTGCCAATTAGAAGCGTAAACGGTGCTTTCGTCACGTTCTTGATGGCATGCAATTGGTTCTGTGTGGAGTGTATGAGGCCCTCATTGGTAGCAGGTGCCTCTATTGTTTCTGTATGGACAGAGATTATTTTTACAACAGCCTAGTGGTTAATTAGCTGAGAAAGGTGGAGTAAGTTTCCTTTATAAGCTCCAGGAAAGTGTGAAGAGACACATTTAGTCTCATTTTTGTACACACATCCCTGTACACATTTGTCTTATTTTGGTACACACATCCCTGTACACATTCTGTCATTTGTACACATTTTGTCCCATTTACTGTCACATTACACTTTTGTCACATTGTGTTGCACTTTTCCCCAACACTACTCAGTACATGACTTTGATTACAAAACACACTGTTTGTGTACAATTTCCCACTTTTGGTTCACTCCTCCATATACACTAGTGTATGATTTATATCTGGATTTAACCTTCGAAGTCTCCACGTTTCCTCGAGCTTTGTGAGTACTTAGCTTCCACTGAGTGTATTCTGGTTAGGTAAGAAATAACTTGTTTTATATTTGTATCCTGAGGCCTAGCCTATATGAATTCTCCCTTCTGTATAACGAACCCTGGTTTCTTCTTTGGCTGTGTATGTTATAGTGTACAGTAAAGTTAAGTTAGTTTTCTTGCAAACTTTATCTTATCCCTTTTGGTGCTTAATTAAGGGTTAAGAGTGCACCGTAATATACACCCCCATAACAATTTGGCAACCTCCTGGCCAGGATAGCTCTGTGACATAATATTGGCAACCTTGGCCACATACACAGTGCTTACTCTTACCTACTTAACTATAATCAATGATCATGGCCCTAATGAGTGATAGTGATGTGAAAGCATTTTTGGATTCTAAGCCTTCCCCAACCAGAGTGAAAACACTCACAAAACACGAGCTCATATTGCTTGCCCAGGCTTTACAGTTGAGATTTCCTGCCTCAGTCACTAAGACTAAGTTACTTGATTTAATATTGGACACCATGTTTGAGCAAAATGAGTCCTCTGTAGCTAGTTCTGAGCCATTTGATACTGCACAAAGGTGTTGACCCTGAGCCTTTGGCATCAGAGATACCTGGCCCTAGTGATTTTTTTGCTCATGATACTGGTGACAAAGTGCTAACTTGGGTTAGCCAGAATTAAGTTCAGGGAACTTGAAGTCCAAGCAAAAATGAGAGAACAAGAATGGAATGCCACAATGAGGGAAACAGAATTACAGGCTCCAATGAGACAAAAGGAAATGGATCACGAATACAGACTGAAGCACCCTGGTTTACTTAGAGCTAGTAGTTCATCTGCCAAGGAATCTTTTGATGTTGCCAGGAACATTAAGCTAGTACCTCCCTTTAATGAGCAAGATGTCACCAAGTATTTCCATATGTTTGAAAAGGTAGCAGGTCGTCTCTCGTGGCCAAAAGACTCTTGGACAGTACTGCTGCAGAGTGTTTTGAAAGGAAAGGCTCAAGAGGCTTATATTTCTTTATCTGTTGATCAAAGTGTTAACTATGATTATTTGAAAGATGCCATTCTCAAAGCATATGAACTCGTGCCAGAGGCATATAGGCTTAAATTTAGATCCACCTTTAAACAGAAAGATCATATTCACGTGGAATATGCTAGAGTACTCACAGCCATATTTGATCAATGGTTGCATTCTAAGAAAGTTGATTTCTGTAAACTTAAAGAATTAATAATCTTGGAGAACTTCACTTGTAAGATAGACAGGGATGTGGCTACATACCTAGTGGAGAAATATTTAGATACCCTAGCTGAGGGTGCTGTTGTAGCAGATAAGAAGTGTATAATTCATAAGCATGAACGTAAGCCTCAGTTATTTGTTAAGAGTAGGAGAGTGAACCAACCAGTTTTTGTGAACCCTTCTTCTTGTAAAGGCAAGTTAACCCGCGGCGTCCCGTCGACGTACTTCCACGGCCTCACGTTATGTCACTGCCAATCCCGTTGACGTACTTCAACGTCCTGCAATTGCAAGGTTCATAATTTCCACAATTTTCAAAATTCGCGTGAGATTTTCGATTCGCCCACGTACCCAAGCCTCCCCTACCTGCCCCCAGGCGGGCAGCGTCCCAGACCCCGCGTGACCTGCGCTCGCCCTTGTCTCCGTCACTCACCTGTTAGCAGTGACCCAGGTCAGACATGGCACGTAAAGGTCTCTCAGACGACGAAATACAATCCGCCCTGGATGCCTTCACTGGAGATAGTGATTCTCCACTTGATGATGATGTGGTGGATCGAGATTATGTGCAGCCTGAGGAGGAAATAACAAGCAGTGATGAGGAGGTCCCTTCGCCCCGGAAAAAGCGGTATGTCACGTATCGTAAGGCAAGGGAAGGCCAGCCTGCACCAAAAACACCTGCATGGACCTCTCTCCATCCCCTAGAGAGAGATTCTGATGAGGACGATGACGATGATGGCGGCTTAGGACGTGATGTTGCCTCGTGGTTGGGGAAGGAAAAAATCTCACCCCGAGGATCAGAAGGTGGGGCGAGAAGGCAAATAAAGTATGGCCTAGTGTTTTGTCTGGGGAAGGCGAAAGTGGTGTGGTGGGAGTGCGGGGTGAAAGGGAAGTGGTGTGAGGGAGGCAGCACGAGCACGTGGTGCATGTAGGCCTAGGGGAGAGGAGGTGGAGCCACTCCCCAGCACGTCTTTCACCATACAATATTCCCAAACTTCCTCCACACAGCCCCAGGATGTGGGGAAAGGAAGGAAAGGGAAGGGAAAGGGTAAAGGAAAAGTGAGAGGGAAGAGAAGTGCGAGTGATGAAAGGCGCCGCTCTCCACCTCCCCCACCACCACCAATGTTGCGTTGTGCCTTCAGCCATGTTTCAGAGAGTACCATAACTTCCTACACTACTGAAACTGTGTGGGATGGCGATATGACGCTCAGTATAATGGTAAGGCCAGTCAGTATGTGCCAAGTCTTATATAAACTTGAAACGGGTGTAATGTTTGCAAGAAAGTAATGTATAAGTTGAGAAATAGTGTAAGTTGAACGAAGTGATATGAAAACTACACCCACTGTATAAATCTGCGAAAATATGACGCTCAGTATAACATTCTGGTCAGTAAATATGTGATAGCAAGAATATAAAGTGGAAACGGGTGTAATGTTAGCATGAATAAAACGTATAAGTTGAAAAATAGTGTAAGTTTTAATACGTATAAGTTGAAAAATAGTGTAAGTTGTAATAATTGATGTCACGAGTACACCCACTGTGTAAATATGCGAAAATATTACGCTCAGTAGAACATTCTGGTCAGTAAGTATGTGATAGGAATTATATAAAGTGGAATTTGTTGTAATGTTAGTAGTAAGGTAATTTATAAGTTGAATACTAGTGTAAGATGAAACAAATGATATCGCGATAACACTCACTGTGTAAGTACGCGCTAATATGACGCTCAGTTGAATCGTAAGGTCTGAAATTATGTGATATCAATTATATCAAGTGTAAACATGTGCAATGTTAGTGGAGAATTATTATATAAGTACAAAAATAGGTTGTAAGTTGAAATAGTAGTCATAGCGACTTCACCGTGTGTGTTATTATGCGCTATTATTACGCTAAATATTTACGTAAGGCCTGAAATTATCTCAAAACAGTTCTATAAAGTTGAAAAGTGTATAATGTTATTAGGAAAGTATTATGTAAGTAGAAAAAACACAATACGAGTTGAAACAACAGTCACAGCGAGTTCACTCACTACGTAAATAAGCGCTAACATTACGCTAAATGTTATCGAAAGGCCTGTGAATATGTAAAAACAGTTCAATAAAATGTAAAATGGTATAATGTTATTGTAGAAGTATTATGTAAGTAAAAAAAATGATATGTATCATGATTTTCGAATGTTAGCGATTCATCGTGACCAGTCTGCCCTATTTTGCTCGTTTCGCACGATGGTACAATGCTTATTTCAGTTCTATTTTTGTATAAAATCCAATTTACTCTTTTATCACATGTTTTTATGTTTGTAATAAATATATATCTACTTACTTTCATTGGTTTCCCAGACTTATAATACCATAGAAAACGTTAGAGGCTCAGACCACCTACAGAGAACACAGTGCCAGGTGTGGCCAAGGCATACCTGTTTAAGGCAATTATGGACCCGGGGGAACAATTTCTTTGTGACTGACCATTGTTTCTGACCAAAAGCGAAAGTTTTAGCAAAAAAAATTTGGGTACAAAAATGGTCGGGATTGGGGGGTACCATTGGTGAGAAAGTGGTCGGGACGGGGCGGGTTAATGTCAAGTGACACTAGTGGGAACACTGCAACCCCACAGCATGTTAGTTCTACGAAAGTAAGTGAGGACAGTGCTGCCAGAGGGTCAAGAAAAAGTGTCAGGTTTTGCCAGTATTGCCAGAAAATGGGGCACTTGGACAATTGGTGCTGGAAAAAAAGAGGGAAAAGTCCCTCGGTAAAGCCTATTACGTTGGTAAACTCTTGGGGATCTTTTGACACCATCAGAGAGCAGCCACCCACAGATATTGTTAGTGGTAGTCAGACACAACCCCAGCAGGTGCATATTGTTGATAAGGCCAGAGTGGAATTGTCAGTGGTGGATAGACAGACTCCTGTAGAGCCATTGTTAGACACTAGTAAGACTGGAGCAGTGCAGCTGTCAGGTTCAGGTGAGAGTGGTAGTAAGACTCCATCAGAGTGTCCTCTCCCAAGCAGTACTCAAAGTCACTCCTTCCCAGGTCATTTATTTGCTAACTTTATTTCTAAGGGGTTAGTTTCAGTTGATGGAAAAGGTGGTAAGGAAGTCATTATACTTAGAGACACAGGAGCTTCACAGTCACTAATGTTGAAGGGGATTGTTGATGTAGCTGACCCTAATGAATGTGTCTTGTTGCAGGGTATAGCTGAGTTTATATCTGTTCCCCTAGTTGAGGTGAAGCTCCAGTCAGAGTTAGTTACTGGTTCAGTGCGTGTGGGTGTTGTTGAACAGCTTCCTGTACAAGGGGTCACTTTCCTTTTGGGTAATGACCTGGCGGAGAGACAGGTGAGTGCTGTTCCCTGCGTGTCGAAAACTCCTCTGAGTGAGGATAGGACTAAAGAGTTGGAAGATACATGTCCTAAATTGTCTCCCGCATGTGCTGTAACTAGAGCTATGACGGAAAAGACCAGCCATGAGAATGTTGACAGTAATGGCACTGGCAATGCCGATGATGATATTGGGCTTGGTGATACTTTTTTTGCCCAGTTAAATGACTTAAGGGTTGATGATTCCCCCCAAACTGATGCAAGTGCAATGTTAGCTGATATGCAAAGATCTGATCCAGAGATTGCCACTTTCACTGAGTCAGCAGTTAGGGAAAATGAATGTGAGTCTGAACTGACAGAGTGTTATTATTTAAGGCCAAATAACGTGTTAATGAGAAGGTGGAGACCTCCTAGTGTTGCTCATGATAACGAGTGGGAGACTGTACATCAGGTGGTGGTTCCAAGACCCTATAGGCAAAAAATTATGTCCAATGCTCATGACTCTTCTTTAGCAGGTCACTTAGGGGTGAGGAAGACTCTCCCCCGCATCTGGCAGCATTTTTACTGGCCTGGAATCTGTCGAGATGTCTCCCGGTTCTGTAGGTCATGTCACGCCTGTCAGCTAGTCGGTTGTTTGAAACACCATTCACTAGAGTCCTTGTGGACATCGTTGGCCCTTTGCCTAAGACCTCTTCAGGCCACCAGTACATCCTCACAATGTTAGACATGGCCACTAGATATCCTGAAGCCATTCCCTTGAGAAATATTTCAGCTAAATTGGTTGTAAAGAAGATGCTTACCTTCTTTACCCGTTTTGGTCTCCCTAAAGAAGTGCAGTCGGACCAAGGCTGAAATTTTAATTCCACACTGTTCAGACAAACCCTTAAGGAGTTAGGAATCTCACAGATCACTTCCTCAGCATATCATCCTCAGAGTCAAGGTGCATTAGAGAGGTATCACCAAACTTTGAAAAGTATGGTCAGAAAACTATGTGTTGATGAAAAGGAATGGGACAAGTGTTTGCCCTTCCTACTTTTTGCAACCAGAGAGGCACCAAGCGAGTCCTTGGGCTACTCCCCATTTCAGCTAATCTTTGGCCATGAAGTAAGAGGTCCCCTTAAACTCCTCAAAGAACAATGGGTCAAGGATGATGACCAAAATAACTTGCTAGACTATGTGTCAAATTTTAAAGAAAGACTGGCCTATAGTATGGAAGTAGCCAGAGCACACTTAGAGTCCTCTCAAGAGAAGATGAAGAGGTGGTATGACCACTCTAAGAAAGTTAGGCACAGAGTGTTTCACCCAGGCGATCAAGTTCTTGTCTTGCTTCCCATTCATGGTCAGCCTCTGCAGGCAAGTTTTGCAGGCCCTTATCTAGTGGAAAAGAGGGTAGGTGAAGTAAATTATGTCATTTTAACCCCAGATCAGAGGAAAGAACGAAGATTGTGCCATATAAATATGTTGAAGGAGTACAACAGGCGAGACGTGGACCCCCCTAGTGCTGCATGCGTGGTGTCGGCTGTCGAGTTGGCGGAGGACGAGGGCTGTCCTTTGACTTTGGACCAGTTGACCAGTTGGAGAGAAAACCAGGAAGCTTGGAGTACACTGACTGATAAACTCTCCCACTTGACTGCAGAGTGATTTGCTGAGCTTGTTGCCCTTCTCAGGAAGTTCCCTGATGTCTTCCAGGACACTCCAGGACGGACGGAAGTGGCACAGCACGATGTGGACGTTGGAGATGCCAGCCCTGTAAAGCAGTCCCCCTACCGGGCTAGTCCTCAGAAGCAGACCATCATTCGAGAGGAGCTGAACTACATGTTGCAGCAGGGGTTAATGGAGTCCTGTCAGAGTGAGTGGTGCTCCCCGGTCAAAGTGGTTCCAAAACCCGATGGGTCACATCGCTTTTGTATTGATTACCGTAAAGTCAACTCCCTTACCAAGACTGATACTTACCTACTTCCTAGAGTAGATGATTGTGTGGATGCGATAGGCAGTGCTAAGTTTATCATAAAATTATATTTAATGAAGGGATATTGGCAAGTCCCACTCACAGAAAGGGCCCAAGAAATTTCCTGTTTTGTGGCTGGTGGCAGGACTTATAAATGTAAGGTCATGCCCTATGGTATGAAGAATACTCCTGCCACCTTCCAAAGGCTGATGAATGATCTCACCAAGGATATTGAGAACGTTGTAACTTATATTGACGATGTTGTTATTTTTAGCAACACCAGGGAACAACACTTGAGCCAACTAGATGCCTTGCTTCTGAGACTGTCCTGTGCTAATTTAGTGCTTAATTTAGCTAAATGTGAATTTGTGAGGGTCGAGTGCAGTACCTAGTTTATGTGGTCGGCTTAGGCCAAGTGAGTCCACCTGATGTTAAAGTTCAGGCCATAGTCAATTGCCCCCAACCCAAAAATAAGAGAGTTGCAACGATTCTTGGGTATGGTAGGGTACTACAGACGTTTTGTCCTGAACTTCTCTGATCTTGTAGCTACCCTCACCGATTTGTTAAGAAAAAGAGTCAAGTATGAGTGGAAGCCAGAGTGTGAGGAAGCCTATTCTAAAGTCAAAGCCATCCTATCAAGTCACCCAGTGCTTCAGGCCCCCAATTTTGATAAACCCTTTAAATTAGCTGTTGATGCCAGTGGCCTAGGGGCCGGCGCAGTTTTGCTTCAGGATAATGATGAAGGTTTTGAGATGCCTGTGTGCTATTTTAGCAAAAAGTTCAATAAGGCCCAGAGAAATTATTCAACTATTGAGAAAGAACTCCTTGTACTCATACTTGCCCTTCAACACTTCTATGTATATGTTGGTCCAGGGTCAGGTGATGTTGTAGTGTACACTGATCACCACCCTCTGAAATTTTTGTCCTGATTTAAGGACAAAGATCTTAGATTGACCCGCTGGGCCCTATTACTCCCTTGATGTAAGACTTGTAAAAGGTGTTAGTAATGTTTTAGCAGATTACCTGTCCAGAACTTGATTGTACAGTATCCAGAAATTTCCCTGTGGGAAGTTTCTTCTCTCAGGAAGGGAGGTGTCACTGGCGTAGTTACCCCAGTAGCGAATGAGTGAAATAGAGGATAAGGTGATAATGAAAGGGGAGAGAAGAGAGCCATCAATAACAAAAAATCTTTTTCTTATCAGTTTTGCTGCCTGTAAGGGTAAAACCAACCGGTCACTTATGCCTTCTCAACTGATAAGACACCAGATGTTTTTCTCACAAATTATGCAGAAAATTCCTCTTGTCCTTGAACTGTGGGTGTGACATAATGTGGGAGGAGCAAAGTAGGGATGTTTGCCAATTAGAAGCCTAAATGGCGCTTTCGTCACGTTCTTGATGGCACACAATTGGTTCTGTGTGGAGTGTATGAGGCCCTCATTGGTAGCCTCTATTGTTTCTGTATGGACAGAGATTATTTTTAAGACAACCTAGTGGTTAATTAACCGAGAAAGGCGGAGTAAGTTTCCTTTATAAGCTCCAGGAAAGTGTGAAGAGACACATTTAGTCTCATTTTTGTACACACATCCCTGTACACATTTGTCTTATTTTGGTACACACATCCCTGTACACATTCTGTCATTTGTACACATTTTGTCCCATTTACTGTCACATTACACTTTTGTCACATTGTGTTGCACTTTTCCCCAACACTACTCAGTACGTGACTTTGATTACAAAACACACTGTTTGTGTACGATTTCCCATATTTGGTTCACTCCTCCATTTAAACTAGATTGTTTTATATGTGGATTTAACCTTCGAAGTCTCCACGTTTCCTCGAGCTTTGTGAGTACTTAGCTTCCACTGAGTGTATTCTGGTAGGATAAGAAATAACTTGTTTTATAATTGTATCCTGAGGTCTAGCCTATATGAATCCTCTCTTTTGTAAAACGAACCCTGGTTTCTTCTTTGGTTGTGTATGTTATAGTGTAGAGTAAAGTTAAGTTAGTTTTCGTGCAAACTTTATCTTATCCCTTTTGGTGCTTAATTAAGGGTTAAGTGTGCACCGTAATATACACCCCCATAACAATATATATATATATATATATATATATATATATATATATATATATATATATATATATATATATATATATATATATATATATATATATATATATATATATAACGAGAGGGGGAGGAGAGGGGAGGGAAGTGAAAGGAAAGGGGTAACGAACATGAAGAGGAAAATGAAAGAGAGGTAGGAGAGCGTGAAATGTATGTTAGGCACGGGTGAGCTTATACAGCTGATGGGAAGAGGCGATACATCAGGTATCCGTGGGGCAGATGTGAAAACATTTTACGTTTAATAAACAGGAACAGGATGTGATAGGCGTATCAGTAAAAGGTTTCTGTCGATACAGGAACAGGAACTGAAAGAGGATGGGAGGCAAGTAAATGGAAGTTATTGGGTTTTCGTTGTTGCTGTTATTTCGACCCCAGGATCAGCTAAACGTAACACCAGTGGACTCTTAAAGATGTTTTGCTGAGGCTATGTTGAAAAGTTGTCTGCTTTGTGATGTGATTGTATGGCGCATGCAATGAGTGTGTTGCGATGTTTCGTGCTGCTCTACAGTGTGAGGACAATAAATGATTAGTGACCTAGATTTTGTGTTGATAGCTGAACAGGGAAAGGTGATTGCGGCATCGCAGATTGTCTAGGTGCACTCGTTTCTATATTTGGGGTAGCTTTTGCGTGAAGTATGTCTGGCAGTGGTTCATATAGTATTCTTTTTGGCTAAGGCTTTCAAATGGCTGTGGTGGCCGTGTGTTTTATGTACGGTGTACATGTGAACCGTGGTGCTGAGTGAAGGAGGGAGTAGATGTCACTGAGATTCTCTGTGTTGTGTTGGGTGGTAATTCATTTTTTGACTTTGTGAAAAGTGGGCTGGGCAATACAGAATTACTGTAAAAAGGTGTGATGGGTCTTAAGATTAAGCAGTGAACTTTGTGCTTCTCCCATCCATATGCCCATTGACTAAAAGAATTTACGTCTTTAACTGGATGAAATGTATTTACGATTTTAGTGTATCCTGCTGTTACTCAAGAAGTTTCTTTTTACCTATTCATGTTTGTGTTGGGTAAGGTGGAGGTCTAGCTTAGGTAAGGCTAATGCATTGTCTTTCTGTTGAAACCTTTATACACTGTTATTCAGAGATCTTTTCTGCTGCCCGAATGTAATGATGACCCCCAAAAAGCTTGACCTATTGCGTAGTTAGATAAGATCATTGATGAACTAATGATAGAACTAAAGCAAGATAACTGGAAAAATTGTGAGGAAAACCTGGATCACGGGGCGAACAGTGGCAGACTCTGGAAAACAATTGTCAATATCCAAACAATAAAAAATCGCACCCAAGGACTCGTGAAGCTTTAATGAAAAGTGACTGAATAATCCCTAGAACGAAAGCAAATATTCTAATGAACGATAGTGCATTAATACTGTACAGAGGCACGAACAGTCAAGAGAGAGAGAGAGAGAGAGAGAGACGCTGACACCAAACCTACATATACCACTTCCATCCATTTTTGTCACAAATGTGGCAAATTATCGAAGGCAAACACACAAAAATAATCAAAATCAGTGGAACCAGACCAGAATTCAGATATCCTCCTGATATGCCTTGGCCCTTCTGTAACTGTACTATGTTGCTGAACATCGGGAGGGAAGGATAGGAATGTGACAGGAGGTGGTGGCCATGCCTTTACAGAAGTTCTCTGTTAAAGGCGAAATAGATTTTAAATTCACCTGATAATTTCATTCCTCTGATACTAAGCTAAACAATGTTGGTGATGGTAATGGTACAGTATGTTAGTGATGATACAGGGTGTAGGTGATGCTACAGGGTGTAGGAGATGATACAGGGTGTAAGTGATGGTACAAGGTGTAGGTGATGGTACAGCGTGTAAGTGATGGTACAGGGTTTAGGTGACGGTACAGGGTGTTGATTATGGTACAGGTTGTCGGAGATGGGAAAGGATGTACGTGAGGGAAGAGACTGAGTGTGAAAGAAGGGTGTAGGGGGGATAAGGGGGGTAAATGAGTGGAGCCGGTTTATGGCGCTGGTTTACATGAGAGGAGAGGGTATTTTTACTTGCATCAGGTGTGCTCTTTTCTTTCCCTATCGCTTGTTTTATTTCACTTCTATGCCTAACCAGTCCTTCTTTTACAGTTCTGTTTCTGTTTTGCCCTTTCTTATTGCCATCCATTCGCGTCTTACCTTCCATTCCTTTTGTCTTTCATTTTCATCCAGATGTTAAATTAGCTGATCTTTTTTTTATCAGACATATGTTTCCATTTCTGTTTCTTCCTCCCCTCTGCCCGTCTTTCCTCCGCTTCCATTCTATTTCTTGTTGTTTCCTTACTTTCTTCACTGATATTAGCTTCTCTGTTCCAAGCCATTTGTTCCTCGGTATCCATTTCTTTTCTTTCTCACTCATATCTCTTCCTCCTTTGAAAATGTAGTCCTTTTCCTTTATAACCTTATTTTCCGCATCGACCAACCGCCTACCCCTCAAGCAAGCCATCGTCCTTGCTTGATTAGTGGCATCTCACTGGCCTCAGCATCACTCGCCTTAGAACCACACCCTTACAGCCACAGTCCGAAACTCAGAGTGGTTAAGCTTGAAATTTATGAATAAAGTAGATGTGCACTTTCTTCCTGAGCATGCAGAGAAAACATGAAAACTATATACCCAATCGTGCCATATAAAGGCCACTTTTGTTGACATCCGGGTGCTCACAGTCCCCTAAGAGTAATTCAGTTTGGGGAAGTGGCCTTATTTCTCCATCAATCTTCGAGGGCTCACATTCTACAAATATCGCATTATGGATGAGAGTCCATTTTACAACATGAACCACAAAATGAAAGTTATAACTGCCATTTTTTTTTTCACTATTTCTGAGAATTTTTAATTAGGTGAGAGAGGGCTGACCTCTTAAAACCCAGGGTTTGACAATTGTATATACTGGAAAACCTTCCCAGTAACAAAACGAACTCACTTAAAAAGTTATTCATGCATTTCCCCCATTTCTGATCGTTAACATTTTTGAGGGGAGATGGATTCCCCCCTCCCCCAAGAATCATTGACGGTGTCCCGCTCACAAAATATCGTATTACAGACGAAAGTCCTCTGTACAACATGTACTAAGACATTAAAATCATGCCTGTCATCCCTCCCCTTTTTTGCATCTATTATGTGTTTTGGAGGGTGTGACCTCCCTACAACCCCCGTTGACAAATTTTATGTAGTGCAAAACAATGTCAAGTAACCAAAGGAACTGACCTGAGAAAATTCGTTAAAATCTATCTGCTGATTTTCCCTTATTTATGGTCATTTTTGTTCTAGAAAGAAGGGTCCCCCCCCCCACCCCAGTAATCACAGGGAGACTTACGCTCCCCAATATTGTATTCCAGGTAAGAGTCCTTGTACAACATATACTACACTATCAATATCATTAGAACAAGTAGACTGTAGCACCAGTCGAGCAGGGCAGTACTCCCAAGGTGGATGGAAAGCTGATGACAGGGAGAGCTGGAGATCCCGTTTCATCAGCCCTCGGGACTAGGTCCCGACCATCCCCCTTTGCTGAACTTTTTAAGTGTCTCAGTAACACAGAGAGTATGCTCTCCAATACAAGTTTCTCCATCAACACCAAACTACATGCACAGTACACACCACACTTCCTTTTCAAAATTTTCAAAAAATGGCATCGAATGACATGGCCTTGGAGTCCCCGGGGGGGCGGGGGACCATAAATGCCCCTTCAGCCCCTCTCCCACTGACGACTCAAAGTGCCTGGAACCACTGTCTGACTCTTCTTCTTCATTTCTGCAACGTTCGTGGCCTTTCCTCTAACTTTCGCTCTGTTGAGCACCACCTCTCATTCTCTAAACCTCACCTTCTTTTCCTAACTGAGACTAAGCTGTCTGAGGCAACTGACAACAGACCCTTTTCTGTATCCTCCTACTTTCTCTATACTCATTTCAAAGCCAAAGGTGGCTGTTGTGTATATATACGCAACAACTTATCTTGCTCTCGTGTTCCTGAACTCGATTCTTCTGAATTCTCTACACTCTGGCTTCGGCTTTCCTGTCATTCTCTGACTAAATATATCTGTGCTGTCTACGTATCTCCTATTTCTACTGACTATCAAAAATTCTTTGACTATCTTACTTTTATGGTAGAACACATTCTATCCATTTCTCCTTTCTCTGAAATCTCCATTCTTGGAGATTTCAATGTTCACCACCACCTTTGGTTCTCCTTTCCTTTCACTGATCCACCTGGTGAACAAGCCTACACCTTTTCTATCCTTAATGACCTAGAGCAGCTTGTACAGCACCCTACCCGTATCCCTGACCGCCTTGGAGAGAGCTCCAACATACTTGATCTCTTCCTTACAACTAATCCTTCTGCTTACACTATTTTTTTCTCTCCGTTGGGCTCCTCCGATCACAACCTTATCACCTTAACCTAACCTATCGCTCCAGTAAGGCCTACGGACCCTCCAAAAAAACGTTGTCTCTGGCATTTTGGAGCTGCGGATTGGGAGGCCCTTAGGCAGTACTTCTTTGATTTTCCCTGGAATGATCATTGCTTCCATGGCCGGGAGCCATCTGGGTGTGGCTTGCGCATTACGGAGGTTATTCTCTCGGGCATGGAAGCATACATTCCTTTCTCATATCCTTTGACTAATGCATGAAAGCCTTGGTTTAATCACGCTTGTTCTAATGCTGTCCACAACAAGGAGAGGGCCTATAAAAGGTATCGGAGCCAACCCACCCCTGAATCACATCTTTTATACATTTCTGCCCGGAATTGTGCTAAGTCTGTTCTTCGCTCTGCTAACTCGAACTCTTCCCACTCCTTCTGGCACCTTGCCAAAAACCTTTCTAACAACTTTACCTCATCATCCTTCCCTCCTCTTTTCTACTCTGATGGCTCTGTAGCTATTTCTTCTACTGATAAAGCAGATCTCTTCGCTCAGACTTTCTCCTCAAATTCCACCTTAAACGATTCCAGTGCTTTTCCTCCATCACTTCCCCCCTCTGACTTCCTCATGGCTAACATTAACATTTCTTCAGCTGATGTATTTTCTGCCATTGCTGGCCTCAGTACTAATAAGGCATATGGGTCTGATGGAGTCCCTCCTGTTGTTCTCAAGAACTGTGCTGCTGTGCTTACATCCTGCCTAGGCAAACTCTTTCACCTTTGTCTGTCAACTTGTACCTTTCCTTCTTGCTGGATGTTTGCTCTCATTCAGAGTCCCAAAGAAGGGTGACCATTCCCAACCCTCTAACTATCGTCCAATTGCTTTAACATCCTGTCTCTCAAAAGTTTTTGAGTCTATTCTTAATAGAAAAATTTTAATGCATCTTTCCTATCACAACCTTCTTTCTGATCGTCAGTATGGGTTCCGTCAGGGACGTTCCACAGGCGATCTTCTCACCTACCTTTCAGACTCCTGGTCATCCTCCTTTCGGGACTTTGGCAAAGCTTTGCCATTGCACTTGACATCTCAAAGGCTTTTGATCGAGTCTGGCATAAATCTTTAATTTCTGAACTGCCCTCTTACGGTTTCTATCCTTCTATCTGTGCTTTCATCTCTAGCTTCCTTTCTGGTCGTTCTATAGCCGCTGCTGTAGTCGGCTATCGTTCTTCTCCTACATCTATTAACAGTGGTGTTCCTCAGGGCTCTGTCCTATCACCAACTCTCTTCCTTTTATTCATCAATGACCTTCTAAGCTGTACATCTAACCCTATCCACTCATACGCTGATGACTCCACCCTTCACCTTTCCATTCAATTCCCACGACGTCCATCTCAGCAGTTACTTCAACAGGCAAGGGATGAAGCTATGGCGCACCTAATGTCTGACTTGGCTCACATCTCTGACTGGGGTAAAAATAGTCTGGTTGTTTTTAATGCATCAAAGACTCAGTTTTTGCACCTATCAACCTGACAAAATCTTCCACAGGTATACCCACTTATGTTTAATAATACTCAGCTTAAACCTCCATCTTCGTTGAACATGCTTGGGGTTTTATTTGCTCGGGATTTGTCTTGGAAAGATCATATTACATCTCTTGTAAAATCTTCTTCCAAGTGATTGGGTGTGCTAAGCCGACTCCGTTCCTTCTTTGCCCCTGCACAATTGTTGACTCTATACAGGGGTTTTATCCGCCCCTGTGTGGAGTACAACTCTCATGTGTGGGGAGGCTCCCCACATACAGCTCTTCTCAATAGGGTGGAGTCAAAGGCTTTTCGTCTCATTAACTCTCCCCCTCTTACAGACTCCCATCAACCTCTGTCTCTTCGCCGCAATGTTGCATCTATATCTCTTTCTATCGCTACTTCAGTGGTCACTGTTCCTCTGAACTGTCTGCATGTATTCCTCCACTTCTACAACGGGCGCATAGCACCCGTCTAGCAGCAAAAACTCTCACCCCTTTTCTGTCCAACTCTCTAATGCAAGAGTTAGCCGTTACTCCCAGTCCTTCATTTATGCAACAGGTCAACTCTGGAACTGTCTCCCTCTGTCTGTATTTCCTGCTTCCTATGATCTGCAATCTTTCAAATGCAGTGTGTCCAGGCATCTCGAAATGAATGGATCTTGAATTTGGCTCTCTTTTGTACTTTGTTTTTCTCTTGGAAGGAACAGTTTTGCAGGCTCATTGCCTTAGGTTCCTTCTTCCTCACATAAAAAAAAAAAATGTGCCCACCAATCATTATTTCTGAGAAATTTTAATTTGCCTTATAGGGCTGACCCCTTTTAAAATCATGGTTGAAAAATTGCTTATGGTGGAAAACCTTATACGAACCCAGCGAACTCACGTGAGAAGTTTCATTCAGTCCCGTTAAAAGTCTAAGAGGCATCGAACACACACACACACACACACACACACACACACACACACACACACTGAGTATATTGCTCTGGTATAGGGCCTGCTGCAGAAATTAACATCTTGCTTTGCAGGATTCATAAGCATGAATACACTGCGTGACGCAGATCACCATTTTATCAACAGCCAACACGAGCCAACTGATTGGTGTTAACCCACAAACAAGTTGGGTGGCACGGAGTTTAGCACTGTTATTTTTTTCCCTGCTCTCACCTATTCAAACAATCTTCCCCACAGTAATTGAAATTTGTTCTCTCTCTCTCTCTCTCTCTCTCTCTCTCTCTCTCTAATAAGCTCCAAACTTTTCATCACGTCGCTCCCCTCTCTCCCTTATTATTTCTTTCCAAATTCAGTTCTCCTAGTTCAGAGAGCAGGGGTTTTCTCAGCTGAATATAATCGACTAACAACGAGAACAGAACACACAAGAGATCCTGTACTCTGGATGATTGTAATTACGACTCACCATGGGCACCGTCACACGAACCACAGTTAGCTCACAGTAAGATATATAAAATGCAAAAATACAATGAGTGCTTAGAGACTGCAACATTCATGCTGAATGGTGTAATGGTCCACAGGTCGAATATTTGAGTTTGCCTTTTTGGTTTGACGTTCGTACGATAGTTCTCAAAATCGAATTACTTTATTCTTGCCTGACCGTCAAGTTGCTACTAGGTTTCGTCCACATCAGATCAAAACCGTTTGAGGCGATCTTGACCTCTGACCGATTGTTTTCGATTTTGATTATTCATCCGTGGTTAACCCACATTCTTTTCGTAAATTTTTGCCCAGATCGGTTCAAAGCTAGTAAAGGTGTGGGGTTGGACTTTTGATTTGCCCTATGATCGTTGATGGTTTTTTCTCAAACACAAGTCCCTTTCTCGTTGGAGTGCACTTAATCCTTCCACAATACTTAGTTAAAATCTGATAAAAACTATTGAACTTGACCTCTACCCGCGTCCTTAACTTTTCACTCATTCTCAGAAACCATAGGTCACTAAATTGGTTGAAACTCACTCGTTGCGCCATGCTCTGCTAATATTAAATAAACAGTGTTCTTTACTTTAGTGACACACAACACACATGGGTCCAGCTTTCATCATGTCTTGTGACGTTGATTATTGGCTGAGAGTTCTTAAAATAGAATCCAAGCATCACTGGTTTACCTTCAACCGGTTCATAGTTAAGAATGAGCTAAATTGCTTAACTTATTCATTTTATGTGAATTTGACCCTGTCTGTTGACCTTTTCTTGTAACCTCGACACCTGGCTGATTGCTCTCAGAATGAGTGAAATCCATTCATCCCTAACTTATTCTGTATCTTTTTGGTCTGAATCGAATTATAATAGGTTGACGGTACTTTCCCTTTAATTAATTGTCCTCAAAATCGATTCCCTTCGTTGTTTCCGTTCCCTGACCCACTCGTAAAAATTGTCTAACTGGATCATAAACGATATATAGACTTTGCCATGTTACCTTGACATTTGATCTTTAACTTTGACCTTGATTTTTTGGCTAAAAGAAGTCGAATAACTTCGTTCTTGGCTTACGTTTAACATTTCACCAACTTTGATCTAAGTCTGGCAAAAAAAATAGAGTGACCTTGCCATGTGACTGTGGTATCACTTATATTTGACCTTTCTGAGTTTGACCTTATTCTTTTCAGAATGGACTCGTTTCATTCTTGCAGTACCCTGAACCGTTGCACTTAGTTTGATCTTAACTGGATCAAAATTGCTTCATCTGGTCATCTTGTCCAGCTCTGAACAAATCCTTTCCCTGTACTTTTGTAGTATGACTTCATATTCACAGAAGCGAACCCTTCTGATCCTGCCTTACGGTGAACCATTCCACAATGTTTTTGTCTCAGTCGGATTAAACCTGCATATGCTGACCACACCATGTGGCCATGGCATTTGAACTATTGTTCTCAAAAACAATAGGTTAGCCCATTGAATGACATTTTTTTTTTTTTTTTCAGATGAACACAGGAAGGAAAAACAAATGAATAAAAAATAACCCACAAACCAGATTACAGTTTTCCTCCATTCAGAAAAGAAGTCTGGAACAGATGGACTGAACAGCCGCAGTTTCCGGGAAGTGAGTTGCAATGAGATAAAGTTCGAGGAGTAAAAGAATTTTGAAAGGCAGAAGTTTTGCAAAATGATGGTGTGACAGTCCAGTCATGAGCGCTACCAGATGCCCATGTAGCGCGGGGGAAGGCATGGAGATGTGGCACAATGGATGCAGCTTCGTCAGAACATTTGCCATTAAAAGTACCTGTAAAATAATGCAAGGGAGACAACATTCCTTCTTACTTGTAGGGAAGTTAGTACAATTGTAACAGCAGCGTTATTTATGGCTCTTACAGCTTTGTTCTGAATTTTGGCAAGATGTTTTTATGCAACCCTTCCACAGCCACTCCACAGGGATAAGCAATATTCCATCTGAAAGCACATATTACTTGTAAATTATAGCTAGCTGCTCTTCAGTGAAGAAGTTACGGATTCTGTCAAAAAAAAAAAAAAAAAGTTTCTTTGAAGCGGTTGTAGCAAGTAATACAGGGTAACATGAGAGATCCAACTGACGTCATTATTAAGTGCAAAACTAAGAATGTAAATACTTTTAGCGGTACGAATATTAGTAGCACTGAAGGTAATATAGGAATCAGTCAATATATGTCTATTAGTAAACTGTACATATTTGGTATTCCTACCATTAAATGAGGGAATGTTATTTTGTCCCCATTCAGTGCTCTTAAATAACTCTTGATTGATGGAGATGGCTGTACTGAGTTGTGAGTTAGAGATATTAATCTTTGTGAATGGGAGTTTTACCCAAGAAAGCCTGACATGACCATATAGTCACAATTTTCAATGTGTACTTTAAGCAACAACAGAACATTAGGATATTATTCATTTCCAATTTTCCGCCAGTCGAATGATGCCTGTGATTGGTCAATTCTTAAATAAGTCTTGATTGATGGAGATTGTTGTACTGAGTTCTGAGTTAGAGACTTTAAACTCTGTGAATGGGAGTGTAAGAGTGAATGAACTGTGAAGTGCTGAGTTATCTGCATGTGAGTGAATGAAATTATGGTTGACAGATAAGAGATCGTTAATATGAATTAGAAATCGGGTTGGAGCCATGACTGATCCTTTTGGTATGCTGGAATTGAGTGGAAATTGGAATATACATCATATACTTTTACTTTTATATTTCGGTCACTGAGATATGAGGAAATCAGTGGAACAGATGATAGGCCACAGCAAGGAAGTTTGAATAGTAGGGAACGGTGCCACAATCTTTAAAAAGCTTTAGAAATATCCAGGGCTACCGCATGGATTTCTCCATGTTGACTGATGGATGGTATGAGTCAGATGAGTATATCAACAGTGGATCATTCGTGGCGAAAACTATAATGTATGTCACTAATTATGTTGTTGGAATCAAGATGATTAACATTGTGCTTGTTAATCACAATCTCAAATACCTTACCATGAGAAGATGTGATAGATATTGGTCTGTAATCAGAGAGATCAGAGGAACTTCCTTTCTTCGGAATTGGGTGGATATGGACTTCTTTCCAAGAATTAGGGAATGAAGAATTCCGTATGCATTGTCTGAATAATTTAGTTAAGACAAGAAAAAGTTCTGGGGAACGCTTTTTCAAAACAATTAGAGGAATTCTATCTGTACATGGAGCTTTGTTGGTTCGTTAATTGTCTACGAAGGATATAGGTATCTAGTTAGTATCTTAAATGGAGCAATTTCGGAAGTCAAGTTCTAGTACAGAGATGTTCTGACTGACTTCCTCTAAGGTAAAATCTCTGGCAAATGTACTGCCAAAGATGTTCGGTTTTTCCATGTGGGTCATTTATGGTGTTACCATCTAAAGATTTTATTGGGGGAATGGATGATGACATGCTGAAGTTATTTTTGAGACACTTCAGAGTTGACCAGAATATTTTATTTTCATAACTATTATTTAATAGTCTGGATTCTTGGTTCAGAAGAAATTTTGATTTAGCTAAATTTATTAATGCTTTTGCATAGATTCTAGCAATTTTAAATTGGCAGGGGGATTTTTTTTTTTTTTCATTTTAATTAATAGTTATATGTTAAGGACTTTTGCTTTGTTGCTCTAGCTTAACTGCTGTCAAACCATTTTGGGGAGTCCGGTCTTTTAATAAATCATTGACTGGGAATGAACAGTTCCATACCAGTATGTATTAATCATTAATGTGGGATTGGGTAAAACTGATATCAGTGGAGAACAAGGACTGCAGTGTAATATCAGCACAATAATTTCTAAATCTGTCGCAGTCTACCCTCTCAAAGTGCCATCTGGCTGCCCAGATAGTTTCAGATCGGGAAAGTTTGGGGTAACTGGCTAAGGAGGTTTTGATCAGACTATGGTCAGACGATCCAAGTGGTGACACTACTTCTTTCCGGTATTGATCTGGGATCATTGTCAGTTATAGGCTTAATAGACAGGCGCTATGGTCAGGATTGTCTGGTATTCTGGCTGGTTGTTTTATCAATTGCGTGAAATTAAACGAGTCTGCAAACAACTTGTATTCTAGACCAGTATCGTCAGTCCTGGCAGAATGCAATAACCATTCTACAAAACGGACATTAAAATCACCCAAAATGGTAATTTCGGTGGTAAGGGTGAGGTTAAGGTTAGTCAAATGTGTGGATATGGAGTTAAATATGCTGGTTTCGGAAGAAGCATAGTGGAGTGATAAACTATACGGTACAGATGTATTTGGTAATATTTTGGTAATTTTGTTTGTAGAAGGAATAATCCAAGTTAACTGAAATTAAGCTCACAGAAGTCAACTGCAAATTCTGATTTGATACAACAACAGGTGCACAGGTGCCAGCCTTGTAACTGAAGTTTGCGAGGAGATGGCAACAAGGAAAACTAAACGGGGGTATGTCAGCAGAGGGAGAGATTTGGGTTTCTGTGATAAAAAAAGGCTAGAGGGGATACAGACTGGGGGGAGCAAGTGAACAGAATTCAGACTGGTATTGAGACCATGGATATTAGCTTAACATGAGGCCTAACTCGCACTTCGCTGACGAGCATGAATAGTGTCAGCAGTAACAGTTGTCGGCACAGTCGCTTTATTGTGACCAGTAGGACCCTGTGCCACCAACCCTTTCCTTTAAAATTTCCACTAAATTAGGCTGAAATTGATTTTAAAAGAGGCTTTTTGAGTTATCTTGTTCACACACCGATCGATCTATATGCATACATACACACACACACACACACACACACACACACACACACACATAGTCAGACAGGCACACAGGGAGACACACGTGTTCGCTCGCACACAGATCCAAACATGATACTCGCTGTCGCTTCACGAACTGGGTTATAATAATGTTACTTATCCAGGCAAGGTGGCTCAACGATCACAGCGCGGCCAACCACAAGAATTTTGTCTCACAGGAACTAACTTTATATTTTGTTAACTTAATTGGGATCTGATTCACCATTTGGCCTCACCATCCTGGATATTGACACCCGTACAGGTATTTAATGCTACTATTTTACACCCAGAACTGATAACATATGTCTCTCTTAAAACACCCTCTTGTTTTTTCTCTGGAGTGAAAAACTGAACAATTTCTTCTGTACTTCTCCATGTCGCAAATCAGCAGCCTAAACAAACAAAAGAAAAAAAAAAATAAAACTTCCGATCGGTGACACAAAGCAACGATATGGCCATCGACATCCTGATCACCTCACTGCTCCCACCAGCCTATCAAGTCTAAGTGCAACGATTCATCCGACGACATTCCTACAGCTTCTCCCAGCTCCCATGTTAAATGCAATTATCAACTCTCAACATACATCTTACTGCCTGCCACATGGCTACAACCTTGAGGTTCAACAAATAACACAGAGCTTAACACAGGACGCATGCTTTGCCCCACCCAACCCCAAAGCCTTTGCCATAGAGCTATAACACGTGGTCATAAAGCAACGCTCACCCTAATGCGATTATGCACTATACTGCCATGTAGAGCTAGGATTCAGTCCAGTCCTTGCTTAAAGGAACTATAGAGCCTTTAATTGGTGAAGTTTGGACCGAGTAAATTATGATGTACAGTATCATCTTACTTTACTCACACCATGCGATACTGTGCCACAGACATAGGCTGTAAATGCAACATCTTGTGTGAACGGTATGACAGCAATAACCTGGGTGTGTTTTGGTGTTTGAGCGGTGTTCCCTTAAGTGACAGCTGTATTACCTCCTAACACAAAAAACTCACTGATAGCGCTTTTCTATTAATCCACAGGGATGGGGTAATGTATATTACAAATAAAGGCCTTATTAAGAAACAAATGCCATATTCTCCATTTCATGCACCTGTCAGTACTGTTGTATTTATTTTAGGTTTGTTGAAACATAGATAATTTCTTAAATTGTTTAATTCAACGTAAAATTAATTCCATAATAGATTTCATGTGTCTAGGAGAGTTAAGTCAGGAAATATAAGGTAAATATGTTGTTGTCTTTCAATGAACTTTCTCAAAACTTGTCATTATGAACACCCATCTTGTACATCGGTGATTTATTGACCATTCTGACTTCTTCATAAACTTTTTTATTCCTTTATTATAACACTCTTTCGATTTCCAGCATGTGTGTTGGACTATTGGATCGGGTGATATGAGGTAAAATGTGCAGTTATTTTTCAAAGGGTTTTCTTGAAACATTGTAATCTGCAGCATAATACCTCCTATAACGCTACTATTGACCATTTTTGTTTAATAGGAAAAACTTTGTTTTTACGATTCTGTGCTCAAGCGAAAAACTGTTTTTGTAACCTCGTTAAAATCTTACTCATTATGTCCACGAAACGACCTTAAATTTGTAAAGTTCAAAAAAAAGCTATTATCTAGCTTAAAAAGAGGTAAACAGATGGACATCAATTACCATTTTTTAAATTTAATCTGTTTGCATTGTTATAAAACTATGAGTAAACTGACGTTCCAGTCATCCTTTCTATCCCTTATCAAATTCCATCTCTACCTTTATTACAATCACTGATAAACATTTACAAGCTCAAGCATGTGGGATGCGATGCTAGCAATCACACATCCTTTGGTCATGCACGGCTGTAAATTGACAAGGCACACATGGTTAAGCTACCACACTGACTCACATCCCGTCAGCCTCAGGTTTTGTTATCCATGGCATCATTCCTGACCAAAATGTAAATCAATGATCTGCAGGCAATTTATTTTTTTCAGAAAGAACTAAAAGTGGATGTCGCTTTTTGTGTTAGCTAAAATGCTCAAGATAAAAATATTGCTGCTGGTACATAATGCACAGAAACTTAGGACGCATATAATTGCAATAGCATGACCATGAAACTGCCCATTCCCGCTAGTTCCAGACACCCTACCCACAGTGCAGTGCTATAATGGTCTTCCTTTCCTATTCTCCACTAACGAAAATGAAACGACCATCAAACAACCCACCATCCGTTGCCCGCCCTACCCAAAAAACAGTGATGCAATGATTCTGCTCTTCCACAGGTCAGCCATTAACATCGAACTAAAAGACAGAAAGCATTAATTACCACAAAGCTTTCAGAGGTCTTTGTAAGAGTACTGTTTGGAGAGGGCTGGGTACACTCGCACCAAAAAGTATCGGTGCAGAATATGTGTTAAATATTATGACACACGGAACAAAGGGAACTGGAAATTGCGGCTTTGCCCTCCCACACGCAGGCATCTCAGTCGATAGATGACAGCTATATCAGATATAACTCTTGTGTCCTTCATAATGAGTAGGAAATGGCCATAAATGTTATAATATATACAGGTGTTAACAGGCTGTCAATGCTGCATGGTCGAACTATTCCGGATGGCATCAGACCCACAGTGCACCGATACTTTCTGGTGCGAGTGTACGTGATTACTGTGGGTCCGTTAATAACCACCACCATTTTCAAATAAAGCACTTCTTTTGGCTGTCTATCAAAGTATTGCATCCAAAGTGGTCCGTGACAGGATAGGCTAATGAACAGATTCATGCAGCCCAATGAAGTTAAAGATTGCTTACAGTGGACTTTTACACTTTAAAAAAGTTATTCATGCTGGTATTCTGTAACCAAGCGAGTTTTTAACATGTCGTGTACTATGGTGATCAAGTACAGTATGCAAACAGCATACATCATTGCTTTTAAATTAATTACTCTGACATTCCCAGAGAGCCATTACTGTTTTTAAATGTCATTCACAAAACCTGACACAGTGTAATAGCTTGCACTCTTAGCCTAATGTACTCTCCTTGTATCCTAAAAAATAATTTTCATAAATATATAGCTTACCAATTCAAGGAACTCCAGAGTTTCAGTCGCCAAAACCCTTCAATTAAGCATATAAGCCTTTCGGCTAATATTCGGCCAAAACGAATGATGAAAGCCATTCTTCAAACAAATATCCACATGGTAAGCACAGTAGTGTGGAAGTTTTCCAAAAAAATATAAAGGTTAAGGTATAGTGTGGTATACTAGTAAGTGTTTATAGTATATAGGGTTTGGTCATAGATCTGTGACTTTAAAAGATTTTTTTTTTTTTTTTTTTTTCAGAATTTTATGTGAATCTTCACGAATGGTAAGGGCAACTAAGTATTACATGAATACAGGTTATTAATATTGACTTTTATTATGATCCTCGTCATGTACAGATATGATTTCGTTCATCTTACCATCTTAACAGATTCCCAAAACAGTAAGTTTCACTGGAGACGCAGCCTGCGGGGTTCACTAGGTATTTAGTCGTACTCATTCTAATAATGAACTTGTCTGTGGTTCATGCGATTGTCACCATCAACGATAAACGTAACTGTAGAAAGAAAATGAAGTTGGGTGTCTGCTTCGTTGGTTAGCATCTAGACAAAAATTAGGAACTGTGAAAGCAGCATCACATCATCAAAATACCTGAGCTGTTTACGGTGTAATTATGTAGTTGGGCAGCCCCACGGTATATAACTGTTATAATGTAAATTACAAGGTTATGTAATTGCAAGTCAAAGGTCGGGCAATTATCTGAACACATATACTGATATACATTTACTCGTGTCCCTCTGAGGTAATGCCTGCAATTAAATAAAATATCTGATATTTTCTTTGGGGGGATAATTTTCTTTGGTGAAAGATACTATCAACCACATATTCCATGTGTGCTATCAAATAAGTAAAGGGTTGTATGTCTTTGCAAGCGGTCTTGTACCTCATATGGCACAGGAGAAAAGGCTGTATTTTTTTTCATTCCTCTGATTTATGGCCCCATAGTTTCCCCATATTCATCTTGCTTTAGATAATAAGGGAAAGAATGAATGTCTGGATAGTTAAGTTGATTGCCGAAGTAGTCACGATAGGAGTGCCTACCTAAACTCAATAGATGTATACAAGATAAGATTAAGCATTGGAAGAAGACATATGCGAAAGTACAACAGAATGATAAATGGAACTGTGGTCAGGTATATCATCTTAATCATCTTCCACAATTCATCAGTTATATGGCTTTTCAACAGCAATAATAATGAACGAGAAAAAAAAAGGTGCCAGTGTTATATATCTTACATACTTCCTAGGAAAGACTTAGAAGACATAAATATGTAAAAGTGAACACACGAATGAGAATTGATAAAGGAAATGATCAACGATAACAGAATTTTACATGGATTATCTACTTCCATAGCTTCCTTGTCTTGTTTCAAAAACTTGCAGGAATAATGACAGATACTGCCAATAAACAGAGAAGGAAAGATTCAGAACACATAACCAAAATAATCTGGTATTGGGATTCAGGTTACGTCCTCCATAAATTGCATATCTAACCTTTAAAAAACGAGTATATTTCCTCAGTTTTCCGACATTACAAATTGCCCATGTACATGAGATAATCTTTTGCTAGCCTGGTGGAAAATTAAACAGTTACGTCATTAAGCACTTGAAATAAGTGTAACATTTATAAGTAGTTAAGTCATCAAGCATTTGAGGTAATCAGTGCAGCACTTATTGGTTTGCCTGTAGAGGATATGTTTGCAGTAGTGTGGGAGAGAAATTGGGGGGGAGCAGAGAGAAGGGATAAGAAGGGGAGAAAGTGAGAGGGGGTGGGAAGGAGGGGTGATGAGGGAAAGATAGAAAGGAAAATGGTTGAGGAAGGGGGGGAAAGGATGGGAGGAAGATAAGGCAAGGGAACAGGTAGAGAAGTAAGGGGAGTGGTGGGATGGAAGGGTAGAGGGAAAGAAAAAGGAAGAGGAAAAGGGCAAGAAAGAGGTAAGACTAGAAGGAAAGTGGAGGGGGGAAAGGAAGAAGGAAGGTAGATTAGGACGGTGGGAGGGAGAATGGAGAGGAATGGTTCAAACGGTTGGGGAGTGGGGGGGAATGGAAGTAAGAAAGTGGGTATGTGGAGGGAGGAGGTAAATGTATATATACTTGTGACAGAGCAGCCATGTTAGATCAGTCAAGATGGCTTACATCTGTGTGATGGTGGTGAGTTCTGAACTGTGCATTTACCTGCATCTGATGGCTTACTTGTAGGAAACAAGATGTGAGCTAAGCCCATGTTGTTCTCTGCCCATGTCTACATTAGCTAAATATTTCTGAACAAACAGGTGTTCTTTCTTTGCACTACTTCCCCATCCAAACTCATCGAAATATCTATTCTTGTACTTGAGAAATGAAACAGTTTTACATCAACTATTCACCTGCTCTTCCTCAGGCTATATTGACCGTCGGTATATTTGCCCCCTGATGTGATCTTACTGGTTTGTTTTTCCACTGAAAAGTGAGCATTATAATCACTCATATATCATTTTCTCCCTCTGCATTACTTATATTTTATTATCTTTTAGATTATCCTTGTAACTCATCTTTTACTGCTTGATCTTGCATGCTGGACGTTTAACAGGAATGCATTTTCCGTGTCTGGTTCCAGTTATACAGTTTCTTTAAATCATTACGTGGCTCTTTACGTTGTCTTTATCATAGTTAAATTTTATAATTTTGCGTCATCTGCAAATGTACCCAAATACTCCTCAGTCGTTATCGCATGTCAGTTACATAGGCAATATCAAATTATAACAGGTAATAACAATGAACGGTGAGTTACTACGTTAGTAACATTTCCACATGTTTAATACTTGCGTCTTATAACTGTTCCCACTTGTTTTCCCACTATGTGGCTCTTCTTCCATGACTACAGTTTCTCATTCATCGCTATAATAATTTCTATTTTCCATAGTAGTCTCCTGTGCGGAGAAACTGTTGACAGTTTTCTCAGATCCAAGTATACTCTCTCTACCCTGCTAGATTTTCTTGTTAAATACCCATCGCTTTGTTGTAGAAATTCAGATGACTAGTAAAACAAGCTTAGCCGACCCAAATTTTTAACTCTTTTCAGGTAATACTATATCTTAATCTAGAAAACAAAGTGTTCCCTTTCAAGACACCTACAACCCATTAAAAACAGTTAAAGAGGGTCCATTGTGGGGGAAAAACGCTAATTAAACTATTTTAACGAAGGAAATAATATTCACTGACGTTTATTTTTGTTCAGAAAGCAAATAAAATTTCAACTTTTATCTTCACCTTGGAAATAATTGCTTAAGATGCAGGACAATTACATTACAGTCTATTAACAATGTTCATCACCCTGTGAAGAAGAAGAATTGGTTTACCTATCGTTCATGCATATATACAGGAGAAATCAGAATACATTAAAAAATACGTTAAGGCTATGAATGTGACTTTACATTCCTGATCTCCTCACATACGGTACTTAGGCTAATGGAAAACGGCAGCGTGGTTTGCAAATGTATTATATCGTACATGCCTTATATAAATACTCTGACTTTGACCTTCTCCACAAAGTGTAATGCACCCCTGTATCTGGCTGTTCACGGGAGAGTTATCATTCATGCTTGATATATGACAATAATCTTGCCATAGGACATACTGTATCTCATACGCTTGAACTATGTTCTAAAACCCCACATCTAAACATCTAAAGCATTTGGCCGGAAAATTACTGTTCTCATCCCTAACCAAAAAAAAAAAATCTTGCAGGGGGCTTGCAACTCCTACTCAAAAAGGTCTGAACCATTCACCCTCCCCTCATTCTCACTCCAGTTAGAAGGTCGTTAATACTGAGGAATATCCCGACCTTCCAACAAAACATTGCCAGAATCCGAACCCTGTGTAGTATCTCCCCAGCTGTATAAATCGTCAATATACTTATTACTTTTCCATCTATTGTCAACTTCCTCTTTCCAAAAACATTTAATGACATCATGGAATAGCTGCACCAGTTAAACCGCGCGTTCTCTCAAAATCCATAAAGCCATCCCATGTGGTTCATCGCTTTTCTCGTCCAAACCTTTCGACATAATTATGTACTAGAACTTTCATTTCCAGTTCTGTCTCGTTCTGTCAACCACCAATACAAATAGGGGATGTAACCAGCTGTGTAGTATTTCATTCCTTTTCTTTTTTAAACAAAATTTCCGCTATCCTCAGTCTGTCTATGTTCTCCTATTTTTGCTAATAATAAACATGCAGAACAATTTAGTTTCTTCCTGCATTTGCTCACACTGTCCTACTCATGTTTCATTTCTTCCTCACCTTGTATCCTAGCATAAATTTTTTGTTTGCTATTATTCGTTCTATAATATTTCAATGTACTTTCTCCTTACATTTCTCCAAACACTATAAACACTTGAAATAAATCAAAATTTTGCCAAGGTTCCTTGCTGTTTTTAGATCATTCGACTTTCTGAGCTCATCTGATTGGGTTGTCCACAGGTGAATCCCTTTACTTGGTGCACACAATATGCTTGTGTTCTTCGCTTTTTTCTTCATGCAAGGGATGAATCCATCACTGTTTAGAAAGCCTGCATGAGTTTGTGTGGGTGAAGGTTTGGATGTGTGATTATATGGTATTATTTTACAGACTCTGCTACTGTTCATTCCATGATTAAGAGTGTCCATACAAGTTTTCGTGTGATTTTTAATTAGCTTCTTTATTAGGCTGTTGACTGTAGATTAGGCAAGGTTTCTATTGCTGGAGTGTGCTGAGTTCCTTTATTTTGTTTTTTTCCTCGAGTAGAAGTCAGGGTTGAAATTTTTGGTGTTATTACTAAGGATATGAGATTTTACTGATTTATGTAAAAAAGATGGTGACCACTGTCTATTTATGGAAAATGATCTATGATAATACTTTCTATTTTTTTTTTTTCTCTGTTAATTTATCTATGCCTTGTTGCCTTCTTGCAGTTGATGAAGGTTCTATTTTTCTCTCTACTTTCTTTGACTGTTTGTTTATGACAATGAGGAGATGGTCTAATGACTGATATTGTTTTGCTTTCCATGAAGTTTGCATGACTAGTGCTGGGGTACATAAAATAATGTCAAGGGAGTAGGTCGTCAAATCTACTGTGAGTGGTGGTCGTGATTGGGTGTGGTGGTTGTATGGTTGTATAAAATACTGAAGTGCTCAAGCTGACTTAAATGAAGACCATTATCTGTCCTGTGCCTTGATTTTGTTGTTTTATGGATCCATTGAATTTAGTACCTCAGCTACTACTACACTGGGGTAAGAGATACAAATGAATCCTTGGAACATGATGTAAGTGGAGGTATGTAGACAATGGCATTGTTGTGTTCAATCTGTATTTTGATATGTACTGATAATTAGTTTTGTAGTGAAAATCATATGCTATGGGCAAATTTTTTCGTTGTGTACTCTGTTCGGGCAAGATTCTTTGTGTTTGAGGGTAATAGGGAACCCTCATCCCTTTTATTTCTCTCTTGTCTAAGTGTAACCAAATTTAAAAGAATTGGGCACTGCACTTGTTCATGAGTTTAGCCTCTTGTATTTTTGCCTTTAATGCTGTGTGAGTGGGAAACGTTGTGTAGTTAATGTTGTTTTATGCATTAACCCCCAGCCGCCAGGGGGTTCCCGGCTGCGGCACACGCCTCCCTACGAGCGATTTCCGAGATTTTGGAAAAAATACCCTTACTTCAAACCCTCATATCTGACAAACTATAATAGCTAGAGATTCAATTGAAAGGTCATAAGACTCAACATCTCTTCCTTTTTCCAATGATGGTATCCCGAGGTCTCTAGGTGGTCCCGTCGATGAGTAAGGATGAGTTGAAGACGAGTGGTTTTTCATGTTTTGGCGTGCTGCTCCAAGCGCGCACCACTGGCTGTAGCCTTGGCCCAGCCGGCTAGCTTTGGCAGCACTGCCTGGAGTGGTGATTGTAACACTGCCTGTGCGTCCTTCGAAGGAATGCGAAAGATTCCACTCGTTTTTCCACTGCTCCTTACTCACCGCCGTGAGAATGAATCATCACCCGGTTCATGTGGCTCACCCAAGGATTTACTGCCCGCTCCATAAGGCCTCTATGCCCCGTAGGTGTGTGGGAAAGGAAATATCTCGTCGTATTTCTGTACTCACTTTTTCCGTATGGAATATTTCTCCTTTATCTCGTTCTTCTCTTCTCACTTCTTCCGTAAATAATCATATTTCTCCTTTACTATGACACTTAGAACTGCACTGTACATCACCATTACACGTAATTACACTTTGACAAGTAAATGTTGTTCCTCTTTCACGCATTATTGTAGAGTATGAGGTAATTATTTGTACTGTAAATCATACTGCTTTGTACTATTCAGGGTTATAGTGAAAATCATAGAATTGTTTCACACAACTAACATTATTTGTATGTCACATCACAGATACACTGATGCTCATATTTGGCACAATCCCCCTGAGTATTGAGTGAAATTATTTAGGTATAGCCAACCAGGTATTCTTCTTTGTGGCCCGCTCGCAAGTGGTTTTCTTTCAGGTAACACGTAGGCAAAAGCAAAGTATTTCCAATAATTTTCAAACCAATATCCAATACACAGTATCAATTTCTGTATTGCACTTACTATAAATCAATTATTTGCACTTGTTGATCTTATTATAAATTACTTACATCTTAGCACTTACTATACTTCACTCATACTATCACACTTTTCACTCATTTGTGAAACTGCACAAACTTCTGCATTACTGTACATTATTTACACATCCCCACACACCAGCTCAGTACTCACGCTCGGAGTGATACTCTGAGAAGCATTTGGGGCATAGGGGGACCTTGCATTCTGCACATTGGTACGAGGTCTCTTTTCGTGCTGGGGGACGGCGTTTGGTTGTGCGGCAGACGTGGCACCGCCTGTATGCCAGACGACCTGCTGCTGTTCTCCCGATCTCCACAATCTTGTGCCGACGGAAATACTCAGCACAGCTGAGCCTGTCAGCTGGAGCCGCTGTCCCCCGCCTAGCACCTGTCACCTGAGCAGTTGAATATTGCTCAAGGAGTTCGCTTGCAAGCTCTCTCTCAAACTCTTGTAAAGAGGGAGGTTTCCTTACAAGCTCCTTGAACAGTATGAAACTGTTCAGGACGGCGATATCAAGAAGGTGTAAGAACGCCTTCTTGTACCACTTGCAGGACTTACTTAGGCAATCTACCCCACCAATTTGCTTGTCCGATTTATCAACCAGCCGCATGTTATTACTGTACTCATTGACTGCATCTGGCTTTACCACGGGTTCCCTGGTCCTGTAGTCTGTGTTACCAGTTTCCTCCAGCACACCCTTATGAACTGTAGACAACATGTTAACCCTTCTCTTATCATGCCAGAGAAGGGCTAACATGTTCCCACATTTCTTTGTCAGTAGGGCTCCTTTCTCAGTATTTGCCGGAAATACTGGGAAATTCTTTGTTGGCCCTAACAGTTCCACAGGACCCAGTACCATGGTCAAGCAAATACTTTGTCAATGCCGGGGCTGTGTAATAATTATCGGTGTACAGAATGTGGTGCCTGTTGAAATACCTTTCCATCAGCACTTTCACTGCTGATGCAGAGAGTCCATGAGGATCATTGCTAGGTATATATTACATCTCTCACCGAATAAACCATTACATCCAGCACATATCCAGTTTTACAGTCACAAAGAACAAAGAATTTCAGGCCAAATCTGTGACGCTTTGATGGCACATACTGAATAAATGCAAGCCTGCCCCTGAATAACACCAGCGAATCGTCAATAACCACTTTCCGGAACGGACAGAAAACCCTGGAGAATGACTCTTTCAGCATTGTCAGGATTGGTCTTATTTTCCATAACCTGTCGTTTGGTGCAGGCCCGTAATTTCGATTGAAATGTAGGAACCTCAGGATTGCCAGGTACCCATCACGGGCCATGCATTTTCCGAAGACAGGTGTGCCAACGAGTTCATCCACCGACCAATAGTCGTGAAGCACATGTTTTTTTTACATGCACCATCAGCATGGTCAGGGCGAGCCACACAAACATCTCCCCCACCTTTACAGGTATCCATTCATGCATGTGCGTGCTTTCGTTAGCATGTACGTCCCGCCAACGCATGCACATGGCCTGGTGAAAATTAATTTCATCAACCAGGTACTGCATAATTGCAGTCGTGAAAATTTCTTGAATAGACTATTAATAGTCCAAGGCCTGGGGGGAAGTGCATCCTCCTGCACATCTGCTCCCTCCTCATCAAATACTGGCACAGACGGCTCAAAGCCGGCACCATCCTCCCAAACAAATGTATCTACTCTACCCACACATGGTAGAGCAGGCCGTCTGGCAGTTGCACTGCGTTTTCCAATCACTCGTGCACGACCACGTGCAGGGCCACGGGCAGGCGGGAGGGGAGGAGAGAGGAGGGAGAGGGAGAGGTGGGTGAGTAAGCGGGTGATG
>NC_136972.1:12726179-12821179 GCF_032717465.1 Coenobita brevimanus | reverse complement strand
GTAAAAGGTTCTGACCTTTTTGGCAAAAAACACTGCAAAGAGTGTGCCGTCCTGGCTGCAATTTATAACGGTTAGCTCTTGCAGCTTGCATCTAAAAATGCATTATTTCCATACAGGTGGGTGTCGCTGCCCTGGTAGCTGTGAACGGATTGCCGCATCTCAAGCCACGGGTGGTGAAATCAGTATCTGGCCTCACTGCTCCCTTGGTCAAGGTCGAAATCAACAACAGCAGAAATGTATCACGAAAGACATCAGCATGTCAGTGTGGAGTGTCCAAAGTGTTGCGTATCGTTGGTGGGAGTGAAGTACGGCCTCGATACAAGTACCCTTGGATGGCACTAGTAGTATCAGACTTTCCCAATAAAAATATCACATGTGGTGGCTCTATCATCAACAATCTCTACATACTAACTGCTGCTCACTGTGTTGTGGTTCCGTATACTCGGAAGGCTTACCATAAAAACGAAGTTAGGGTGATCATTGGTAAACATGACAAAAGTAATTGGAATGAAGGTTGGATGATCGAGGTTGAAAAAAATATTGTTCACCCAGACTATAATAACTATACTTTGGACTCAGACATGGCACTGCTTAAGGTAGCCACAGTGATGGATGTCATAAATAATATACAGCTTGGTACCATTTGCCTACCTAAAACAGACGACAATACTTACCATAATTGGGTTGATGTGGCTGCAGGGTGGGGAATGTCACGAATCAATTCGCGACATTTCCTTTTTGTGAGAAGCCACGAACTATTAGTGGAAAACTCACTGTGTATCGCTCAGTTAACCGTTTCTCTCTCCATTTCGGGGTATACTTTTCAAATAATTCGTCACCGTTTTCAAAAAGTGACCGATTTAATGCACGTCACTAAGTGCGCTACTGAGCGATACAATTATTTCTTTATCGTTTGCCTCTGCTTCCCTCAACCGTTAGCCACGCCTTGCGTCCTGCCCATTCAATGTATTTGAATTCAGTTTAGTGTTTGCTGTGACGGAGACAGGACCTGTGCAGCAGTGCGAGAGGTCAGCTAGTACCCAAACTCCACTTACAGTTTCTCCAAGCTCCCACCTTTAGTTCTCCAGCTTTGGGTGATACACCGCATTCATTGACTAGTATTTCCTTTGTGTATTTTGTAGTCTTAAGAGTTTAGTTAAGGTGTTTTTCCTAGGCGTAAGTATTTAGCTTCTGTGTGAGTGAGCGAGTGCGTCTCATTTAATTTGATTTGAAATGTAATGTTAAATTTGTTTTTGTAATTAATAAATTTAACAGTTCTATTTCTTGAGCTTAATGTAGAGTAAAAATCTTGTTTCATTTCTCCATAATTAAGCTTATTTTCCATATAGCTCCTAGCTTGCATAAACGTTTGCTTTCATAACTGGTACTTAGACCAGTCTTGTTGTATTAACTTAAAATCCGTTGTGCCAGGAGTTAATGCATCAGCAAGAACCTGATGTTATTATTATTAGTATTAGTTATTTATTGTCAGGGGTGATGTAACTTTCTCCAGAGGCTAACAGTACAGTAATTCAGCAATTGTGAGTAATTAGTCTCTGCTGTGTACTGTTGAGAAAGTTTATAAATTCTCGTTCTTAGAGAATCGTGCACAAGCCAGCGTAAAGTAATCGTTGCTTGATGTAGCAAGACAATCATTGTCTCTGCGCTTCAATATTATTGAATATAAATATCAATTTAAATAATATTTAACCATTTATATCAAAATTACAGTTCTATTTTAAAAACCCCGTGACAATTGGCGACCTCATTCCAGGATATTAACTCCTAGCTCTAAAGCTATTTACGAGATAGTGCTCACTCATTCATATTTAGGTATTTATCATTAAAGTTTATAGGCACAAGCTTACTGGTGTTTACCGTTAATTTAGCAAGTGAGTTTTTGCTTTATAAATCAATAGAGTACTTAACTCTAGTTTATTTTTGGTAACGCCAGACGATTTTACTCGCTCCTGGGAAGTCGGCGTACCCATTGTGTTTATTATTGAGTCTTCCCAGTCATTTACATTTTTGATTTATTTTTGCCAGTTAACTAGATAAGACTGGTCACCACTAGCTTGTGTCTGTATTCTTTACTTGTGTTTATTAGTATTCGTCGCTAAGCAGTCAGTACTCAATTTCGGTTACTTAGTAAACTGAGCTAGCATCATGGCTACAGCTGTATATGTACAGGAAGCCAAAGATATTGGTCTCACAGACCCAGAGAAAATACAGAGTTACGTTCTCTCACGGTTCAATTACGAGCAAGAACGTGAGAAAGATGCTCGTGAAGAGCGTAGGATTCAGCGCGAATGCGGCGAGAACAGCGTGAGGAACGTGAAAGAGAGCGTGCTTATGAACAAGAGCAGCGTGAGAAACAGCGCGAATACGAGCAGAAACAACGCGAGCTCGAGTTAGAAAAAGAGCGAGAACAGCGCGAATACGAGCAGAAACAACGCGAGCTCGAGTTAGAAAAAGAGCGAGAACAGCGCGAATACGAGCGTGAACAACGAGACAAAGAACGAGAACATGAACTTGAAGTGCTGAAGCTCAAGCGAGATTCCTTGGCTTCAGACACGTCTGGTGCAGTTGGTCAAAGCTCCACGAGCGTTCTCCCTGCACATGTCCTGGCGACCCCACGCATCAAGCTTCCTTCATACAAGGAAAGCGAGCGAATCGAGCCGTACATAGCTCGTTTTGAGGACATGGCAGACATGTATCAGCTGGATGAGGCAGCTAAGCGGATCCAATTTCTTAGTTTATTTGAGGGCCCTGCCCTCGATATTCTCCACAGAATTCGTGGAGACAATCTCACATATGAGATGATGAAAGCTGCACTCATTAAGGCGTATGGTCTCACAGTAGACGACGCCAAAGTTCAGTTCATGCGAGCTCGTCTCCAAGACAAGGAGACAGCTGTTCAGTTCCTTGATCGTCTCACAGCTTACTTAAATGAGTGGATGGAGAAAGATGAAACTCCTTCCACGCGTGAGGGGATAATTGACCTTATGCTGCGTACACAGCTAGAGAGGTCGTGGCCTGCTGAGCTCATAGCACAGCTTAAGATCTGCCAGGTGAAAGATGCCAGCCAAATGGCAGAGAAGGCTGACGCATTCTTTACTGCATACGGGTATCAAGCTCGTAAGCAAAACACCTGGAGCAGAAAAGATACTGCCAAGTCTGGGAAGCCGTCTCAGACTGAATCCCAGCACCAAGGCCATTCTCAGAGTAATGGCCAAGGTCCAAAACCGCAGTGGAAGGACCAGGGGCAAAACACTCAGAAACCTGAGTGGAAGCGGTACAACAAGTACCCTAACCAGCAGCAGTATCAGCCACGCAACCGACCGTCGGGACAAACTTTTTCACCACCAGCTCAAAAGAGGCAGGAAGCGAATGCAGCCTTCATTCCTCAGCAGCAGCCTGGTGGTCACGTCCCTACTAGTGTGGGTACTTCCCCACAGTTCACTAGTCCCACAGTGACAGTGAACCCCCCTCCACAGATGGCCAATGTTCCATCTTCTCAAGTATATAACCCTCAAGGCACAATGTTTGCCACATCAATTCAGCAGCCTCATGAGTGGCTAGCTGCTTCCTCCACAGGCCCTCCCACAGGTGACAGTACCTTCCTTGTTCAGCCAGGGTTTGTGGGAGGCATTCCTGTGAAGGTCCTGAGAGACAATGGTTCCTCAGGTTGCTCTGTTAAGCAGAGTTTAGTTCGGCCTGAGCAGTATACAGGTCGACAGATCCATGCAAAGCTTATTGATGGATCAGTGAGATTGTTCCCTGAGGCATGTATCCAGGTGGCATCTCCATTTTATACTGGTACGACACTTGCAGTTGTCATGCCAGAGCCTCTATTTGACTTAATAGTAGGCAATATTCAAGGAGTCAAGGATAGTTGCTCCGATGATGACGCTACTCAGACTTCGGCTGCTGCGGTAACACGAGCCATGACTGAGGCTCCAGACTGTGTCACCCCAGTGATCATTGAATCGCCGCAAGATCTGATGTGCAGTCAACTTGTTGTACAAGAACAACATTCTGACCCGACACTTGCTGCCGTGCGGAATAAACAAAAGGGTCGAGTGATTAAGTATTCACGGGGAGGTCGAGCCAAGTTCCTTCGCAAACAAGGACGGCTCTACCGTGAGTCACGAACACCCGAGGGCGAGGTTCGACTGCAGTTTGTCGTTCCCGCCAAGTACCGCCCAGCAGTGTTACAATGGGGTCATTGTCCAGCCTCAGGAGGTCACCTGGGCAAAAGGAAGACCCAGGGCCGTATCCGAGCTGACTTTTTCTGGCCAGGGATGGGACGAGACATAGACAGTTTTGTCCGTTCCTGCAGTGTGTGCCAAAGTATCACTGATCAGGAACATGCCCTTCCTGTGCCATTTGTAACTACACCTGTAATCTCTGAGTCAGTTGAGAGACAGGGTAGTGGTGAAGTGGGTGCAGACCTGACGTCTCGCCCATTGGCCCCACAGGACACATTATGTCCAGGGCCTGTACATACATATTATGTACCGTAAGTTAAGGGGGAAGTTGAGAGGCGACTTGAGGCTATGGAAGACCCAAGTTTGCATAAGGATTCTCAGCTTCCCGGTACTAATAGAAGTACTGTAGGTTAAGGGGGGAAGTTCGAGAGAGAACTCCGCAGAGGCGACTTGAGGCTATGGAAGACCCAAGTTTGCACAAGGATTCTCAGTTTCCCAATACTAATATAAGTATTGTAGGTTAAGGGGGAAGTTCGAGAGAGAACTCCGCAGAGGCGACTTGAGGCTATGGAAGACCCAAGTTTGCACAAGGATTCTCAGCTTTCCGGTACTAATATAAGTATTGTATTGTAGGTTAAGGGGGAAGTGAGAACTCTGCAGAGGCGACTTGAGGCTATGGAAGACCCAAGTTTGCACAAGGATTCTCAGCTTCCCGATATTAATATAAGTACTGTAGGTTAAGGCACAGGTTGAGGACCCGTGTGCGGTTCGAGGCTATGGAAGACCCGAGTTTGCACAGGGATTCTCAACTTGCCGACCATAATCGTGTGCTATAATTAATGGCGACCTCGAGTGTACTTTTCATAGCATGTACTGACTGCTAGCCAGAGAGAGTAATTGTAACATAATAAGAATTTTGTCTGATTGACACTTTTGATGCTCCACCTTAATTGGTTTTGCAGGTTCAGCAATGGGTGTAGCAGTTTTGCTGTGCGGGCCAGCTGATCGTCTGCCACACGCTGCCGCCTCTTCTCCTCTGCCTTCGTCGTCGCCATATTATTTACTGTGTCATTTTACACGTAGGTACAGTTACACTACAACTGTCACACCTACACCGCGTATTACATACACCACGCTACACAACAATTAGTTGTCAGTGTAAATGTAGCGAATTTTCGCTCAGTTTGACCTGAGTACAGGATTTTCACCGTCGTCACGGAGTTTTTCCCTCAAGCTTGCTTCTATTAACGTAAATACGAGGTTTTTTCGCTCACTGGCGACTGCGATTTTCTCCTGTAGCAGGATAGCACACACACCACAGTGTTATTCTTGTGTGACTGAGTTAGGATTTATATATATGTATATTGAAATCTTTCTTCTGAAGGAAGAAAGATTTAATTTTCATGGGGCGTAATGTCACGAATCAATTCGCGACATTTCCTTTTTGTGAGAAGCCACGAACTATTAGTGGAAAACTCACTGTGTATCGCTCAGTTAACCGTTTCTCTCTCCATTTCGGGGTATACTTTTCAAATAATTCGTCACCGTTTTCAAAAAGTGACCGATTTAATGCACGTCACTAAGTGCGCTACTGAGCGATACAATTATTTCTTTATCGTTTGCCTCTGCTTCCCTCAACCGTTAGCCACGCCTTGCGTCCTGCCCATTCAATGTATTTGAATTCAGTTTAGTGTTTGCTGTGACGGAGACAGGACCTGTGCAGCAGTGCGAGAGGTCAGCTAGTACCCAAACTCCACTTACAGTTTCTCCAAGCTCCCACCTTTAGTTCTCCAGCTTTGGGTGATACACCGCATTCATTGACTAGTATTTCCTTTGTGTATTTTGTAGTCTTAAGAGTTTAGTTAAGGTGTTTTTCCTAGGCGTAAGTATTTAGCTTCTGTGTGAGTGAGCGAGTGCGTCTCATTTAATTTGATTTGAAATGTAATGTTAAATTTGTTTTTGTAATTAATAAATTTAACAGTTCTATTTCTTGAGCTTAATGTAGAGTAAAAATCTTGTTTCATTTCTCCATAATTAAGCTTATTTTCCATATAGCTCCTAGCTTGCATAAACGTTTGCTTTCATAACTGGTACTTAGACCAGTCTTGTTGTATTAACTTAAAATCCGTTGTGCCAGGAGTTAATGCATCAGCAAGAACATGATGTTATTATTATTAGTATTAGTTATTTATTGTCAGGGGTGATGTAACTTTCTCCAGAGGCTAACAGTACAGTAATTCAGCAATTGTGAGTAATTAGTCTCTGCTGTGTACTGTTGAGAAAGTTTATAAATTCTCGTTCTTAGAGAATCGTGCACAAGCCAGCGTAAAGTAATCGTTGCTTGATGTAGCAAGACAATCATTGTCTCTGCGCTTCAATATTATTGAATATAAATATCAATTTAAATAATATTTAACCATTTATATCAAAATTACAGTTCTATTTTAAAAACCCCGTGACAGGGAAAAACAAGGGTTTCCTTAGGAAACAATTCACAAGATTATCCTTATGTTTTACAGGAAACAGCACTATACATCGCTGACTGTAAATACTGGTCACTGTATTGGAATCTGACAGAACACATGCTATGTACAACCACTATTAACTTCTCAACATGCGAAGGTGATTCTGGTGGTCCACTGGTGGTATGGGATGGCAACAGGTACGTTCAGGTAGCGATCATCTCAGGCTATATAAACGTTTATTCTTATTTTAGGATATGTTTTGTAAGCAACCAGCCATCCATCTTTACCAGGGTGTCAAAGTTCTTAGATTGGATCTCCAGCAACACAGGTGATGCAAACCAGTGCCAGTTATAAAGACTGCATCACCTCGGCAACAAACATTTCATCTGTCATGCACGATGTCACTGTAAGTTCTTATGTCTTGTATTTGTATGGCTAGAAAAAAAAACAAGCAAATGTCCCAGTAATGCTTGCGAATACATGACTGATTTAGCAGACGCAGATGTCATAGTAGTGCTTGTGACTTTTATTACTGATAAGCATAGATACTTCCTGGTAAGGTTTGTTTTTTGTATTTCTGATTAAAACACAAACTTATCCTAGAAATAACTGATATTGGTATAGCTGGTTTCAAGCACAACGTTATTATTGAAGTATTTGTGATTTTGATTGCAGGTTTGTTGCGAAAATATATCCTACAAATATTTGTCAGTTATATGACTTATTATATAGACAAACATAACCTAGTACTACAAGTTAGGGCTGATAAAAAGCACAAGGATATCCTTGTAAGACAATATGGCTGGTGTGAAGCACAAGGATATCCTTGTAAGACAATATGGCTGGTGTGAAGCACAAGGATATTCTTGTAAGACAATAAGGCTGGTGTGAAGTACAAGGATATCCTTGTAAGACAATATGGCTGGTGTGAAGCACAAGGATATTCTTGTAAGACAATATGGCTGGTGTGAAGCACAAGGATATTCTTGTAAGACAATATGGCTGGTGTGAAGCACAAGGATATCCTTGTAAGACAATATGGCTGGTGTGAAGCACAAGGATATTCTTGTAAGACAATATGGCTGGTGTGAAGCACAAGGATATCCTTGGCAGGCTTTAGAGAGCTAAATCTGTACTGAGGCTCAGTGGACAGTAGAAGACCCACTCTGGTTGAAAATACCATCACTTAAGGTGGATCTTCAAATCATTAATAATTTCTCTGTCATAAGATTTATGTTTGCAGGATTGGTTATGAAAGGAATGATAATAGATGCTTCCCATGTCCCTGAAAAAAAAATATATATATATATTCGTTACGACATGTAAATAATAAACAGTGTGAGTGCTTCAGCTGTGGTCATGTATGCCATCTCAGGAGAGTGGACACATGGTCGTATTCTCGTCAGTTTTGGAGCTTCATTGTACTTCCTCCTTTCTGTCTTGAATTCATCCAACCAGTAATGCCTTTTTTATTTTCAGTACCTTATTCCTCGCACCTCTAAATTATTATCGGTACATCCAAATGATTATATCCTGGTTAATAGACTGTTTAAAATTTAGAGGGGTTAGATATGCACTCCATTAGTCCCATCACAACAAGAAATTTTCCAAAATTAGTGGATAAATTCAGCTGGACATGGCAAGAGTAAACCCTAAGAGGACATCCTTCAAGTAAAAGGGAAAAAAAGGCTGTATGGCAGTTTCAACACTTCACAATGATAGACGTTTATTTTTCTTCTATATGCCCTTGTTGTGGCCAAAGATTAGGGAACTGCCTTGAAGTAAATCTGTTAATGAAGACTACATCTAATCCCTCCAGGATGAAAACTCTCACCCAATCTGAACAACATGCTCTGGTGACAGCACAGTATAATACAAAAGACGTCACTTTAGGGATGGGGCTCATATTCACTTCTACTTTATATTTGCCAATTATTCAAAATTTACATTACCGGAATGGAACAGTAAAATTGTGTTAAGTAAAACGGAACTACAACAAATAAAGGGGGAGGGGGAGGGGGAGGGGGAGATAGAAGGATGGAGAGGAGAGGTATGTGAGAGAGCGGGGGGGTGAGCTGGGAGCAGGCCAGTGAAATGACGGGGGACAGGGCGACATGGAGGCGATTTGTTTGTGGCCACCCCGTCCCCTTAAGGGATTAGGACGTCTGGCAATGGATGGATGGATATAACACACTTTTGCAGAAAAGTATTGTTTACCATTAGCTGGAACTAAATACTAACCATACGAAGGTAAAAATTATACAAATAAGTTTAGTATGTCAGTGGTGTTACAAAATCTCCTCAACCACCAAGAACACGACCAAGGAATGGAATAAGATCTTAATCCTGTGACTGCTAGGACTTCTCTTAACTGGGGTAAGATCTTAATTCTGTGGCTGCTACAGTGACTGTTAGGATTTCTCTTAACAGGAATAAGATCTTAATACTGTGATCGCTGGAATATCTCTCATTGGAATAAAATTACAAAGTGTTATCCAGTATCAAACAACGTAATGCATTAATAGCAGTGATAGGGTTAATGGATAACTATTTGAAAGACTGATGGTAGTTTATACGAATATTATAGCCAATATCTAAATATGTATGTGTTATTTTAGGTTAGTGGTGTAGGTTTTCTAAAGTTTATGCAAAGCTCTGGGACAACAACTTCCCGAATGCCAGTATGGCATGAAATGAGATTTATATGCCCATTGTTTCTCTAACCATTCTCTGTTTCCTGGGAAATGTCTGTATTTACATTGTTTAATATTACGTTGTACTAGTACTATTTTGCTTCAGTTTTAATCGACACTAGTAATATCACTGAACGTCACATAAGAACATTTGAAATTATATAAAATTTACTTCCATGAACATTATGGTGGAGAAAACATGCACAACAAAAACTGCGGAAAAAATATACTATGATTATATTACGAGGAGAGACAATAGGTCATTCTAAGCTTTGAGACGCTCGGACCCTGTTCTTCTCTTCTTAGAGTGTCTGGTTATAGGTAAACTGTGTCCCAGAGGGCTTGTGAAACTGTTATGTTAGGTGGCGGTAATTGTTTTACCAGAGTGTCGGTTAAAGTTTCCATAACATAGCCATGGAGTTAATGTTGAGTTCAAGGTAGGGTTACTCCTAAGTCCAATGACATTCTATTCATATTATATACACTCTATTCTCTTCAGCTTTTGGAGAAACTTTGTAAATCGGTGGGGTTAGATGTAGATCAATCACTCAGTCCCTATATACAGTTTCCATAAAGCCTAATAAAATCAGCTTGAGGTGGTATGAATAAATTCATAATACATGTGTCTGGACTAAAGAAATTAATGGTTAAGTATTAACTTTCCAGGCTTCTATGGCACATTCATAGTTAAATAAAATAATCAGTTTTGTTTGCTAGAATACAATTCTTCTCGAACCACTACAGGACTTAAGGCGACAGTGATAAGACTCTCTGAAGGGTCTCACTTTTAATTAAAAATATGGTCTGCTGTTGTTGGAATGGATTATTAATGTTGTTCCGACTATGAGAAGGATAATGTAGTACACTGCTTGAAGTTTCTGTGATTTTCATTGAATTGAGATTAACAATAAATAAAGCATACACCTAAGTAAGGGATGTTTCTTTTATTCTCTACACAATTTTTTTTATAGCATCGTAGTTTGTTATTTAAATATTAGTTTACTTACATTAACTTGACAGAGATTTGTCCATCTGCAGTTTACTTCGTTTAACTTTGGAGATAGAACATGAACATTTTCACTTTACATGTTATTCATATTGAAGAACTCTATTTTGACTAGTGTCAGATTCTGGCACCAATACTTTTATAGGACTTCCCATTGACTACCATCAGATTCTAGCCTCAATATTTTGTTACAGTTCAGATCATGAAATTGTAGTTTTGGGTGGGGATTTAAATGTGCATATGAGTGAAGCAGCTCAAGGGTACGAAGGGGTCATGGTATGAGGAATGAGGAAAGGGAAAAGACACTCGATTTTGTAGAGGCAGTGAATATAACTGTGCAACATGTGTTTAAGGAAAGAAGAAAGAAGGCTGATTACATATTATGATCTGGGGGTAAAAGTAGCCAGACTGACTGTTTCCAGGTCAGCAGGGTTGATAGGAGGTTCGGGAAGGAAGTTAAAGTTGTAGGGAGTGAAGAGTATCTTCAGCAACACATATTAATGATACAAGATATGGTGCTGAAGGAGCAGGTAATGACATGGAGGAAAATATGTAGGTTGAAAAACCAAGCAGTAAGGAATGCCTTCTATAATGAGATGAACAGAGTAGTCACTGAACTTGAAGCTGTTGACAAGAGTGTTAATTAATTGTAAAAAGGCTCCCTAAAACCATCTCTTGAGAGTTATTGATTCAGTACGTGGATGGATAATGGGACATCCAAGACAAAAAGAAACAGAGTGGTGGGATGAGGGTGCAGAAGTCGAAGTTTTGAAGAAAAGATGACATTTATGGGAATGGGAAAAGGGTGAAAACAAAGAGGAATACTTGGCTGCCAAGAGTAGGGCTAGAAAGGAGGTACACAGGGCATAATCTGAGTCTCAAAGACTTTTACTGGATAACCTAAATAGTGCTGAGAGGGAGAAATGGCATTTAAGGTGTTACATGAGATGAAGAAGGAAAACAGGGATATCTCGGGTGAGCAGCGTGAGAAGAATAACGAATGAAAGGTAGAGGTGAACAATGAGGATATTAAAAAGGCCTGGAGAGAGTATTATAACGGGCTGCTGAAAGAGGAGCTTGACTAGAACAGGGATGTTTTGGAGGCAACGGATCCAGTGTATGACAGTGTCCCTAGGGAAGTGGCGTAGTGGACAATGAGAAAGTTTGAGATCGAGGAGTGGCTGGTTAGAGTGGTTATTCCTATTTAAGTTGATACTAGCACTGAGGTGAGAGTGAATGGACAGCTGAGTGATGAATTTTCCGTGCATGTTGGCGTGTATCAGGGGGAATATCTTGAACCTCTTATTGTTTGTCATGATGCTTGAAGCTTTCCCACGTGACAACGGAAATGGATTCCCATGGCAGATGTTGTTTGCTGATAACTTGTTGTTGGCTGCAGAGAACGAAAGGGATTTAGCAGAAAGATTTAGGAAGTGGAGAGACAGAATGGGTAACACGAGTTTGAGGGAAAATGCAGATAAAACAAAAGTGACGATATGTAGGGCTAGTGGTGGTACTATCAAACCATAGGAAGTTTGGCAATGTGCAGTTTACCACAAGAGCGTGGAGAATAACTCTACCTTGTTCAGTGGTTGTGATAAGTGGGTGCATAAGATATGCAGTGATATTAGATGTAGACTGTAAAAGTGCTGATTTTGTGTGTACGGTGTGTTGGAAAGAGCACGTTGTTATTGTCAGGCGTGAAAAAATTGATCTTGGTGGTAAGTCTTTTGAGCGTGTGGAGGAGTGTTGTTATTTAGGGGACCTGTTATGTGCCTGAGCTAGTTCTGTGGCTCGGCTAAGGAGTGTTTAGAGGAAGCTCAGGGAGTTGTTGCCTCTCTTGACAATTCGAGTGTTCTCCTTCCTTGGTAAGGGATCTTTGTGTGCGGCATGTGTTAGGAGTGTAATGCTTTGCTGTATGGTAGTGAGACCTGGGCAGTAAAGGATGATGATATTGGTAGGGATGTAGTGCATCCCTGAATGTAAGGCGAAGGGGTGGGGGTATTACTGTTGTCGAAAACTTGATAGGAAGGATGGAACCAGAAAGTGTTGGTGTTATGATGAGGGATGTAGTGAGATGGTTTGGGTATGCTGAGAGGAAGGAGGATGACACTTGCGTGTGGAAAGCGAAGAATGTCAACAATGAGGGTTGGACTGCGAGAGGCAGAAAAAAAAAAAAAAGACCTGGGTTGAGGTCATAGGTTGGGTCCTTAACCCTAGAACACAAACGTCCTAAAGTGTGACGGTGACACAAACGTTGGGTGTGAGAAACCCAGTTTTGGAAAATTAAAATAAAGTATTTATACTCAAAATTTATTAAATCCAAAAATACAGGAAGAAAATATAAGCATTGTAGATTATGATTCATATACAAATAACATTATCAAAAGAAAATTTCAGTGCTTCAGGGGCGACTTAAAAAAACTACGAAATTTTAAAAAAATTACAAAAGTTTTTAAATGAAGACATGGTACTCCTGAACGATGAAAGAAAAAGAGGTGTCCTTATGCAGACACTCTCCCAGGTCCCTGGACCATCAGCATGGGCAGCCACAACCCTCTGGCACAACAGCTTACTGCAATGGAGATAGACAAAAAAGGTGTAATTTTTTAGAGTAAAAAATTGATGTACATGAAATAATATTTTTTTTTTATAGTTATATACCCCTGTAAATGCACACCACCTGACATTTAATCCTTCCTAAGGCTATACCCCTTGCTTTCCAGCAAAATTTTTTTTTCTTTTTTATTTTTTTATTTTTTTTAATTTTTTTTGTTTACCGCTGTAAATGAACAATAAATGATGTTTATTCCTCTCTTGGTTTTATTTATTTACATGTTTTGCAGACCACTTACCTCGGATTCTCCACAGTAGACACAAAGAATAGTAGTGGCTCTGGCAGACGACACAGAGAGAATAGTAGTGGCTCTGGCAGACGACACAGAGAGAATAGTAGTGGCTCTGGCAGACGACACAGAGAGAATACTAGTGGCTCTGGCAGACAGGAGTCTCACACCTCAGGCACCGGAACCGAGTCTTCCTGTCTTTGGATACAGGGCAGTGCTTGCAGCGCCTTGGAGGATGACTTCTCTCTGCAACCACTGACCCTCGTACAGTAACAGCACTGGCTGGTGTGGGGAGCTTACAGACGTCCGTGATGAGTGTTTTCAGGTTTCGTTTAAGGTTGGGACTTCTTAGCCTATGCTGTGCCTAGGGATGGATGAAAGCCCTTGCCAAGTGCTGCATGTAAGGCCGCCTGTTCAAAGCCTTGCCACCTGCCCTTTGCAGGTTTGCACTGTGTATAACCCAACAAAGCATATGTACGGTAAGACAAACGTTGGGTCTGTGAGACCCAAAACAGGTCTAGTGAAAAAAGATAAGGAGATAGTAGACAGATATGACCTTCCTATACAAGAGCAACACAAGGGAGGAGGGTACTGGGGGGGCCAGTGCGCCAGCACCCATACACACAGAGTGATCACGTGAACACCATTGGGGTGGGTGTGTCAGACCCAAGGTATGTGTTCTAGGGTTAATGATTAAAGACTGAGTAGGGAGGCTGCCAGAAATCGAAAAGTTTGGAGATCCGCCATTAGGTGACAAAGGCCGATGCATGCAAACATGCTGGAGTCTCTATAAACGAAACGAAACGATAAGCATTCAAGTTTAAGAGGTAGCAGTTTTAAGCCATGTTAAAGCAGGAAGAACATGAGGGTGGGAGGGAGGCATTTTATTTATAAGAGCACACTCATAAGCTATCAAGGTTCCCAGCACTTTATCCTCACCTGCGTAGTTCTGCACATGACAAATCCTAGCTTGCATCATATTATTGATAAACAATGTCAGTTTAGATATACAGATATGATATACATAATGAAGCATTACAAGGAAAGGAAATTGCAACCCTGCAGATACATATTTCCCCTGCATCTCAATGCTCAGACCACGGATATGATATAATCGAAGAATTTTGCCACTCTCCATCTATCCACTCCTGCCTGGGTCACAAAGCAGCAATACAGACAGAGACATTTTTGCCTGCATCACTCCACTCCATATCAGTCTCTTACCATGTTGTAATGCAATGATATAACCAGAGATTTTTTTAATCATCTGCACCCCCTTCACCCGCCCTCTGCATGTCACATGGCAGTGACCATATTCAACATACAACCCATTCTTATCCCAATGCCGAAGTGTTATATCTAGAGAGTTCAACACAACATACCATACCTTCAATTTCCGCATCTCACAACTTAATACATTCATGTCCCCTTCCTCTTCCCACACATTCCTCTTCTCACAATGCCCAGTGGCTTAAGTACAGCACTTACCTAGACACAACCCTTCACTGTGTTGTTGTATGAGCCCAGGTTCCATTACTGTCACTCCGTGCAACTCCGGTAGTTCTTTACTTGGTCACATTTGCGTGGAATGTATTGGGACATTATCACCTTACAGCATTCACCTCACTCGAAGCTGTACCGTTGTCATGGGATGCAGCAGCAACAACCAGTGTGTGACTTGAGGATGTATCATAAAGTAGTATGTGTTTTTGATCTGTTACTTTAAATGTTTTCATCAGTGACGGTAGTATCACCAAATCATTTTCAGACCTAACTGTGCCCTTGCCATGGGGCGCGATAACATATTGCATGTGACGAACTGTTATTTTAATAGTAATACTGAACTCTCAAGTGATTACAGTAACACCTTACTTTTCTTCTAGCCTGACTGTTCTGCCATTATGGGATGTGAAAATAACATGGAGTGAAGATAAATGATCGCCTCATGATAAAAGTATAATTTAGGTGTCAACATTCCCCACCATCGGTCACCACTCTTAAACAACCTCTGTCAAACCTTACCAGTCTTACACTGCCTTCAGCAGCTTTACATTGCCTCCAAGTAGACCGACGTCACCTTCAGTATTTCACCACCTCCACCATTTCCCACCGGTCTTTTATCACCTCAGACTATCCTCGTTAGTCTTACACCAGATGGGATTACAAGCTTTAACAATAACTTTGAGAGGCAAAAATATGACTGACCTTTTTAGACTAAAAATTTGTCTGTCTGCCTTTCTGTTCATCTGTCTGTATGTCAGTCACTCAGTCTGTATATCTGCCTGTCCATGTACCTACCTACCTTATATATATATATATATATATATATATATATATATATATATATATATATATATTTTGTTACATAGCCTATTATTTCATCATCATTTGTGTAATTCTAACGTACAGTATGCTGCATGTTTGATCACGAGCGTGTTCTACCTCACTCCCCCCGTCCTCCTTTATAGTAGAGTAAGTCGTTCTTTCTGTTGTTCAGAGCAGGATTGTCAACTCTTTGTCCCCTCTGGCTTCATTTGCGCGTCCTTCTTACAAGTTGTATCAAGCTCTGCCGGCCCCTATATAATGAGCTCAGTCTCTACATTAATTGCCACTTAGATCTACTCCTCATTTTGTTCACATCTCTGTCCTCCCCAGTACAGTTGTTATTATTGTGAGTGCTCAGGAAGTATCCAGCCATCTAGCAGCTGTGTAATTTGAGTATAATTGTTATTACATTTTGTTCTTGTACTGTATAGCATAAGGTGTTAATTTGTAGGCCTAGTGAGGATTTTGTGATCAATGTAAAGTTTGGATGTCAGTCATTGTTAATAATATTTTGCATGTAATAATATATCTTGCATTCACTGAGTATTATCCGGTATTATCATTTTATCAGGGCTGACTTAGATAAATTTACTCTTGCTAATTTCGTGTTAATAGAGGCTATTGCAGTTAACCATATATTTAACCTTTTTTTGACATTACATTATCCTTATGAGTCCTGAATGTTTTGTTGTTAGTTTGAGCATTAAACTTTAACTTGTAATTTTACCTAACTCTTTTGTTTTGAACCTGGAACTTTGCGGGACAGTTTTCTCTGTTCCGTAACATAAATTTGGCGACCTCTTATCAGGATATTCAGGATATTATCATAAGGATATTGCTTGATATTTTGTGACTGTGATTTATTCATGATGTCTACTATTACTACGCTTGATGAAGCCAAAGATTTTTTGTCAAATTTGCAAACAGTGTGTGATGTAGAAAACAGAACAAAGAATGAACTTAAGCTTGTTGCTCAACAATTGCGAATTGCTGTTCGCTCTCATCATTCTAAAGATCAAATTGTTGACATGATTAATGAAAGCTTGTTTAATGTAACTCCTCCAAATGAACAAACGCAGATTGAATTAGCTAAGTTACAGCTAGCCCTGCAGGAGGCTCGTGTTAAGGAGGCTGAATTTCAGGCAAATGCTAAGGAGGCTGAGTTTCAGGCACGTGCTGAGGAGGCTGAGTCTCAGGCTCGTATTCAGGAGGCACAAATTGAAATTGCTAGGATTCAGGCAGACCATGAGTATCGCATGAAACAAGGTGGAACTGGATCATCTAGCTCTGATGATTTTGATGTGCCTAAAAATGTTAAACTTGTCCCTCCTTTTAATGAATCTGATTTAACAAAGTATTTTCAGTTGTTTGAGAGGGTAGCTACAGGTTTTAATTGGCCCAAAAAGTATTGGCCAGTACGCCTTCAAACTATTCTCACCGGTAAAGCTCAAGTAACTTATGCATCTTTGCCTCAGGATCAATCTGATAATTATGGTGCAGTTAAGAGCTTGATTCTTAAGGCCTATGAGCTTGTTCCTGAAGCCTATAGAGTAAAATTTAGGACAACTTATAAGCAAGATAAGGAATCCCATGTTGAGTATGCAAAAATCAAAGAAGATCTGTTAGAGCAGTGGTTAAATTCTAAGAATGTGGGTTCTGATTTTGACAAATTTAACCCGCCCCGTCCCGGCAACTTTTCGACCACTGGTACCCCCCAATCCCGGGCAATTTTCGACCTTTTTTTTTTTTGCTTAAACTTTCGCTTTTGGTCAGAAACAATGGCCGGTGGCAAAGAAAGTGGTCCCTGGGGTCCCTAATTAGCTTAACCAGGTATGCGATGGTCCCACCTGGTCCCGTGTTCTCCCTATGCGGTGTGAGCATCAAACGTTTTCTATGGTATTATAAGTTTGGGAAACCAATGAAAGTAAGTAGAAATGAATTTATTACAAACATAAAAACATGTGATAAAAGAGTATATTGGATTTTATACAAAAATAGAGCAGAAATAACCATTGTACCATCGTGAGAAACGAGCAAAATCGGCCAACTTGGTTCCCATGAATCGCTAACATTCTAAAATCATGATACATATAATTTTTTTTACTTACATAATACTTCTACAATAACATTATACCATTTTACAATATATTGAACTGTTTTTACGTATTCACAGGCCTTTTGATAACATTTAGCGTAATGCTAGCGCTAAATTACGTAGTGAGTGAACTCGCTGTGACTGATGTTTCAACTCGTATTGTGCTTTTTCTACTAACATAATACCTTTCTAATATTATTATACACTTTTCAACTTTATATAACTGTTTTGAGATTATTTCAGGCCTTACGTAAATATATAGCGTAATATTAGCGCATAGTAACACACACGGTGAAGTCGCTATGACAACTAATTCAACTTACAACCTATTTTTTTACTTATATAATTAATCTACACTAACATTGCACATGTAAACACTTGATATAATTGATATTACATCATTTCTGAACGTACGATGGAACTTAGCGTCATATTTGCGCGTACTTACACAGGGAGTGTTATCGCGATATCATTTGTTTCATCTTACACAAGTAATCAACTTATAAAATACCTTACTACTAACATTACAACATCATCCACTGTATATAATTCCTATCACATACTTACTGACCAGAATGTGGGTGTACTCGTGACATCAATTATGACAACTTACAGTAATGTTCAACTTATACGTTTTATTCATGCTAACATTACACCCGTTTCCACTTTATTTCCTTGCTATCACATATTTACTGACCAGATTTACACAGTGGGTGTAGTTTTGATAACAATTCTTTCCACTTACACTAATTCTCATCTTATACATTACTTTTCTGAAAAAATAACACCCGTTTCAACTTTATATTTGACTTAGCACCTACTGACTGGCCTTACCATTATCATGAGCGTCATTTCGCCTTCCCACACAGTTTCAGAAGTGTACGAGATTATGATATTCCTTGAAACAAGGCTGAAGGCACAACGCAACATTGCACTCGACACACTCGTATCTTGTGTCTTTTCTCTGCGTTGATGGTCTGACTGTCGAGTGCTTACATACATGGCAGCGACGCTGGGGTTTACGACGGTTTGGTTCGGAAGGGATTGCGCTGGGGTAGTGGCGGGCTGCAAGACGTAGGGGAGTCTGAGCAGCACGGGGGGCGCGGGGGCGGTGTGGGGGTCTTTCCTGGGCATGATTGGCGATTATTTCACGTGCCAGCTCCCTCACAAACCCCTCAAAGGTCTCGGATACTCCGGTGGTCATTGCGTGCAGGTAGTGGGCGTTCAGGACCGTGATGTCGAGCAAGTGGAAGAAGAGTTTCTTGTACCACTTCATCGTTGTCCTGGCACAGTCAACACTTGAAATCATCGAGTCTGACTGATCAACTTGCCTCATGTTCAGATTATAGGCAAGTACAGACTCTGGTTTCCATACGTTGCGCCTCCTCTCGCTACGGTGATCCACGGAGTCTGTGCGGTGCGTCAGGGGGCTGTGAACAGTTGATAGGAGGCAAACTTCCCTGTTGTGGTTCCACAGGGTTGCCAGGATGTTATTGGCCTGGAAGAAAACCACCTCATTCTTGTCAAGTTTCCTCCCTATCTTGACCATATGGCGACGGTTTCTCTTGACTGTACCACAGACTCCGGTGTCGTGTTGGTGGAGGAACCTAGCGAGAAGAGGGCTAGTGTACCAGTTGTCCAGGTACAAAACATGACCACGATGAAGGTACTCTTCTATCATTGTCTTCACCACGGCCCCAGAGAGTCCTATACTCCGATCTTCTATTATATCTGTTCTGTGCGCCCGTGTACAAGACTATGTCTTGCACATAACCAGTCTTACAGTCACACATAACAAAGATCTTGAACCCGAAACGGTGTCTCTTGCTGGGTATATACTGCCTAAAGGAAATATTGCCTCTCCACAACACAAGACTCTCGTCTATGACGAGGTCTCTGTAGGGATAAAATGAGGAGCGGAACATTTCCCGTAAATGATCAAATACCAGCCTAATTCTCCTCATTTTATCGGTGTTATTTGCATTGGCTGGATCATCTGCATCAAAAAAGTGGAGGCGGCCGAGAATAAACTGAAATCTATTACGACCCATCACCTTTCCAAAGAAAGGTGTTAGGATGATTGGGTCCGTTGTCCAATAGGCAGGAATTTGATTTTTCTTTACCACACCCATCAAGATTACCAGGGCCAAAAATAGGAACATCTCTGATATAGTCACGGGAAAGTCATACTGTTCTGCATGCTTGCTAGTGGTTCCTAGGCGTTCACTTTCAAGGCGCTGGGATTCTGAAAATATATTCGTCTCTTCTACTATGCGCCCAACAAACGCCTCATCAAAAAACAAATTGAAAAAATCTAAACGTGACGACCCAGCATTTACACCTGGAGCCGTGCAACCTGACCGCCACTCCTCAGTGAACTGGTGAATGATGGGAGTAAAATTACTCCCATCCTCCCAGTTCCACGTGACACCACCGTCTCCAGCCACGTCACTATCGTCCCCTTCGTCAGGGTGGGGAGGTGAGGGTGGTGGGGGAGGTTGGGGAGGTGGAGAGCGGCGCCTCTCATCACTCGCACTTCTCTTCCCTCTCCCTTTTCCTTTACCCTTTCCCTTCCCTTTCTTTCCTTTCCCCACATCCTAGGGCTGTGGGGAGGAAGTTTGGGCATATTCAGGGGCGAAAGAAGTGCTGGGGAGTGACTCAACCTCCTCTCCCCTAGGCCTACGAGCACCACGTGCTCGTGCTGCCTCCCTCCCACCAATGGCCCCTTCACCCCGCACTACCCCCACACTACTCTCACTTTCACCCCGCGCTGCCGCCACAACACTTTCCCTTTCTCCCAGCAATCCCACCACACCACTTGCTACTTCCCCAGACAAAGTACTTGAACCATACCTTAGGTGTCGTCTCGCCCCACCTTCTGATCCACGTGGTGATATTTTCCTTTCCCAACCACTCGGCGATATCACGTCCTAGCCCTCCGTCATCCTCATCGTCCTCATCCTCGTCCTGATCAGAATCGTGATGGAGAGATAGCTGTGCACGTGGTTGGGGAGCAGCCTGGCCTTCCCTTGCCTTACGGTATGTCACATACCGTGATTTTCGGGGCGAAGGGACCTCCTCATCACTGCTACTTATTTCTTCCTCTGGCTGGACGTAATCGCGATCCACCACATCATCATCGAGTGGAGAATCACTGTCTCCAGTGAAGGCTTCCAGGACGGATGCAATTTGCTCATCTGAGAGACCTTTCCGCGCCATGTCTGACCTGGGTCACTGCTGGCAGGTGAGTGACCGAGACAAGGGCGAGCGCGGGTCACGCGGGGTCTAGGACGCTGCCCGCCTGGCGGCAGGTAGGGGAGGCTTGGGTACCCGGGCGAAACGAAAATCTCCCGCGAATTTTGAAATTTGTGGAAATTATGAACCTTGCAATTGCAGGACGTTGAAGTACGTCCTCGGGACTGGCTGTGACAAAACGTGAGGACGTGGAAGTACGTCCTCGGGACGGCGCGGGTTAAGCAGATGATTTTGCTGGAGGACTTCAAAAGGTGTATTAATAAAGATGTAAGCCTATATCTTGATGAGAAAAGAATAGATAATTTGTCTGATGCTGCAGTTTTAGCTGATGAATATGTTCTCACTCACAAGAGATATTCTAAAGAAAAAGGGAGAGCTGAGAGTAAGTACGTTGCCTCTACTCAGAGTACAGGTAACAGGAAAGAGAATAAAGATGATGTTTCTCAGGAAATAAATACCAGCTTCACCTCTAGATTTCAGAAAAGTAAATGTACTTATTGCAGTAAGCTTGGTCATACTACGGAGAAATGTTTCAGGAGACAGCGTGATGTGAACAAAAAGGAGTCTCTAAATATTCAGTCAATTGGTCTAGTGTCCACCCTTGAGAGTACCCAGAATTCTTAACTGAGTTAACTGAACCTGCTTTGAGGGGTAAATTAAATTCTCATGATGAAGCTCCTCTTTTGAGCAGTAACGTGGGTGACACTCTCAAGAGTTCATGTGCTAATTTCCTGTCTGATGGTTTTGTCAGTCCTCTGGACAGTAATGACAGGAAATCAGTTAAAATATATCGTGATACAGGTGCCTGCCAATCCCTTATGCTGACCAGTGTTCTAGGCTCTAATGTTAATTCCTCTGATGAAACTGTAATCTTACAATGTGTAGGGAATAATTACTTCTCTGTCGCTCTGTGCAGAGTGAATTTAGAGTCTGGTTTTGTTAAGGGTTCTGTTTTGGTTGGGTTGGTTGAGACACTCCCAATGTCAGGTGTAACTTTCTTACTTGGAAATGATATTGGTGGAAGTCAAGTGTGTCCAGCTCCTCAGTTGTCTAGTGAGCCAGTGGCTGCGACCCAGGATTGTGATGTCCCTGATGTGTTCCCTGCATGTGCTATCACTAGGGCTAAGTCTAATGTTACTGGTGACTTAGAGGATAATGATGATGATGATGTTATCCTAGCTGACACTTTTCTTGCTAATTTGGACCACTCACCAGATGAGGCAGTACCCCGTAGTGTTGATAATTTGTCTCGTCAAGAGTTGGTTGAGTTGCAGGTTGCTGACCCTGAGTTGAAAGGTCTAGCTAACTCTGCTTGCAGTAAGGAAGAGTCAGCTGGTGCTTCTACTTGTTATTATATAATGTCAGGAGTACTTATGAGAAAGTGGAGACCCCCAACAGCATCAGCCGACTGTGAATGGGAGGTTGTACATCAAGTTGTCATCCCTCGTGTTTGTAGGCAGGATATCATTAGAATGGCTCATGATTCCAGTTTGGCAGGACACCTTGGAGTGAGGAAGACTGTGGCACGCATTTTGAAACACTTCTACTGGCCAGGTATCTTCAGGGATGTTTCCTGGTATTGTAAGTCTTGTCACACCTGTCAAGTTGTGGGGAAGTGTAATCAGACCGAAAAGGTTGCACCCATTCCTCCTTTTGAGGCGCCATTCACCCGTGTGTTGGTGGATATTGTGGGCCCTCTTCCTAAGACTTCTTCAGGATTTTCTTATGTGTTGATCCTGATTGATATGGCTACTCGTTATCCTGAAGCCATTCCACTTAGAAATATCTCAGCAAAGAACGTGGTTAAGGAAATGCTAGGGTTCTTCACAAAGTTTGGTCTGCCCAAGGAGGTACAGTCAGACTGGGGAAGTAATTTCATGTCAAATGTTTTGAAGCAGTCTCTGAAAGAGTTGGGCATCACCCAGATCATGTCTTCAGCTTACCATCCCCAGACTCAAGGAGCGTTGGAGCTATATCATCAAACACTCAAATTGATGCTCAAGAAATACTGTTTGGAACATCAGAAAGACTGGGATAAAGGTCTTCCATTCGTTGTGTTTGCCGCAAGAGAATCTCCAAATGAATCACTGGGATTCTCACCCTTTGAACTACTGTTTGGCCATGAAGTAAGAGGACTCCTTAAGCTACTCAAGGAATGCTGCCTGTCGGAGGAAGATGACGTCAACCTGCTGGAGTATGTGATGAAGTTCAAAGAACGGCTGTCCACTGCTTTACAGCTGGCGAGAGAGAATTTAGGAGCTGCTCAGGAGAAGATGAAGACTTGGTATGATAAGAAGGCCAGGTTACGCCACTTTCAGCCAGGAGATCAGGTTTTGATTCTGCTACCGATGCATGGGCAACCTCTTCAAGCCAAGTTTAGTGGTCCTTATTTCGTGGAGAAGAAACTCAGTGATGTCAACTATGTCATCGCCACACCAGATCATAGAAAGAACAAGCAACTTTGTCACATCAACATGCTAAAGTTATATCACAGGCGGGACAAAAATAATCCAGTCTGCACTGTAGCTGTTCCACCTGAGTCTGCAAGTGAAGCTCTCCCATGCAGCATGAGCCTGAGTGATATTTTGGGGAAGAATCCTGATATCATGAATGATCTCCAGACTAAGCTTTCTCATCTAGCTCCCGAGGAAAGGCAGGAGTTTTCGGCATTACTGCAGGAGTACCCGCAAGTGTTCCGTGCCACTCCAGGAAGAACCACTGTGTTGATGCATGATGTTGATGTTGGAGACGCAAAGCCAATTAAACTGCCTCCTTACCGTGTGAACCCAGTGAAAGTTCCTCTCATCCAGAAGGAGTTTGGCTACCTGTTGGACCACAAGATGATTGAGCCCTGTCAGAGCGAGTGGCGTTCTCCTGTCACTCTAGTCCCTAAGCCAGGTGGGTCACAGCGGCTTTGCATTGACTACAGACGTGTTAATCAGATAACCAAAACAGACACTTACCCTCTCCCTCGTGTGGAAGATTGCATAGAGAAGATCGGAAAGGCTAGGTACATAAGTAAGTTTGATTTGTTAAAGGGATACTGGCAAGTACCTATGACTGAACGTGCTAGGGAGATCTCATGTTTTGTAACACTAGGAAAGACTTTTGCATGTTCTGTAATGCCATATGGTATGAAGAATGCACCAGCCACATTTCAGAGGCTCATGAATGTTGTAACGGAGGGTTTGGCAGGGTGTGTTGTTTATATTGATGATATATTAATCTTCAGTGACAACTGGAAAGATCACCTATGCCATGTCAGTAAATTTCTTGAGCGTTTGGTTCAGGCTAATCTTGTAGCTAACTTATCAAAGTGTGAGTTTGGTCAAGCTAAAGTACCTTGGGTACGTAATTGGTGATGGACATGTCGCACCACCAGGAGCTAAGGTTCAGGTTATAAGTGATCTTCCCAGACCTAAAAGTAGGAAAGAGCTACAAAGATTTTTGGGAATGGTAGGTTATTACAGGAGATTTGTTCTTAACTTTTGAATTCTTGTATCACCACTTACAGACCTACTGAAAAAGGGAGTTAAATTTGTCTGGACCGATAACTGTGAATCCTCTTTCAACAAACTTAAAGCTATCCTATTAAGTCAGCCAGTGGTCGCTACTCCAAATTTTGCTAAGCCTTTTAAGATGGCTGTTGATGCAAGTGATACAGGAGCTGGGGCTGTTTTGCTGCAAGAGGATGATCAGGGTATTGAACACCCTGTATCTTATTACAGTAAGAAGTTCACTCCATCTCAAAAGAACTACTCAACTATTGAGAAAGAGCTTTTGGCCTTGATTTTGGGTTTACAGCATTTTTCATTTTATTTGTGTTCTGGTTTTGACCCCATAGTCATTTATACCGATCATAACCCACTGAAATTCCTTAGTAAGTTTAAAGATAAAAATCAGAGATTGACAAGATGGAGTCTCCTTCTTCAGGAGTATTCATTAGACATACATGTCAAGGGGAAAGAAAATGTTATTGCAGATTGCTTATCTAGACTTTAGACAGATTGTTTTAGAGTAATAAGAAATTTTCTTTGTAAAATTCTTTTTTCTTTGTGGGGAGGTGTTACATAGCCTATGATTTCATCATCCTTTGTGTAATGGGGGAGGCGGTGGCTCAATCGGTAGAGAGTTGGCCTGCAGTCCTAAAGGACCCGGGTTCAAATCCCGCTGGTGCAGGGAACAGTTTAAGGATTTGAATTTCATAATATCAGACTTTACTGTTCTGCCAGAAGACCCGCCGACATGTCGTAAAAATACCCCCGCTAATACCAATACACCAGTCCTGTATGAGACAGCCCTAGCATGTATTCAGTATGGAAGGTGGGTGTTAGCGCCGAAGTGGTGACATGTAGAGGTGTGCGGTACGTAGGAGGACTACTGGGCCTTGAAAGCAGGCTGTGAAGCCTATGCCCAGAGAACGTCACATAAAAAAAAAAAAAAAAATTCTAACGTACAGTATGCTGCATGTTTGATCACGAGCGTGTTCTACCTCACTCCCCCCGTCCTCCCTTATAGTAGAGTAAGTCGTTCTTTCTGTTGTTCAGAGCAGGATTGTTAACTCTTTGTCCCCTCTGGCTTCATTTGCGTGTCCTTCTTACAAGTTGTATCAAGCTCTGCCGGCCCCTATATGATGAGCTCAGTCTCTACATTAATTGCCACTTAGATCTACTTCTCATTTTGTTCACATCTCTCTCCTCCCCTGTACAGTTGTTATTATTGTGAGTGCTCAGGAAGTCTCCAGCCATCTAGCAGCTGTGTAATTTGAGTATAAGTGTTATTACATTTTGTTCTTGTACTGTATAGCATAAGGTGTTAATTTGTAGGCCTAGTGAGGTTTTTGTGATTAATGTAAAGTTTGGATGTCAGTCATTGTTAATAATAGTTTTTTTTTTTTTTTTGCCTATCGACCATTGAGGCCGGAGCCTCTGGTCATTAAGGCAGATATATATATGTATATATATTGACACATATATACATATATATACAAACATATATATATATATACATACATACATACATACACACATCCATGCATATGAACATACACACTTTCATGCACACGTACATATATATATAATAATTTTTATTTTATTATTTTTTTGTAGTTTTATTTTTATTATTTTTATATATTTTTTATATTTTTAACCTTATATTACTTATAAATAAAATACCTAATTTAAAGACCCTAAAACTAACCACCTAACAGACAAATCGCTAACCTATACTAAATCCTAAGAGACAAATAACTAGGCCTACACTACTATTCAAAAAGCCTCGACCAAGAGAACACCATCGACTGCAGATATGTAATGCCTTTCTACATTACATACCTGCACTCATCACCTGATGACTGTCAGTCGAGGCACAACCTAATATAGGGGACATCAATATATGAAAGGGAATCAGACGAGTCAGGAACATTTCCATATACGTCAGCTGTCGTCCCTAATTAGAATAACTTAAGCAAGATAATATAATGTATTTACATAATTTGTACAAAAATTGAAGAACCTCGCCCAGCAGACTACCATCGACTGCAAGTGCCCAATACCTTCCTATATTGCACACTTGCACTCATCAGCTGGTGACTGTCAGGCGAGGAACTTGGCTTAATGTAGGGGACATCTATATTAGAAATAGATCGGTGGGAAGAGGAACTATTTAAAATATGTCAACTGTCAACCCTAATTAATATTACAATATATACATATTTACTGTTCATAAAAACCATAACCGCACAGTAAAAAAGTCACATCACTCTGATCAGTCCGGTCTCTCTCAAGAAAGCCATCAATTTATCAGTCATAACAATGTCCCCATCACCCAGGATAGTGGAAAGGGTGAAGGGGACGTCTGCTGCGCCGCAGTAATTCATAAGTGAAGCGCGTTCACGAATAAATCGCCGACAGCGCAGGATGATATGACTGATAGATAACACCACATTACAGATGTCACAGTGCGGTGGGAAGCGTCTTTCCATATATGGTTTAATGTGGGTTAAAATGGTGGCATTAAGCCATAGCCGTGCCAACACTTTTACTTCTAGGCGACTGGGACGGTTGGCAGTGTCCCAGTCGCCCAGGTACGGCTTACAAGTTGGAATATTTAGTCTGGTCCACTGACCTTGCCACAGAAGATTTATTGATTTCTTTCCGAGAGATAGACTCGACCGTAGATCACGAGGAACATCCCAAGTCTCCTCGAGCTCTACACCCGACTTTGCAAGTAAGTCAGCCTGCTCATTGCCGTAGATACGACAATGACCAGGCACCCAGATCAGCGTGAATGACTTGTTGCATGAATGCAACTTATTAACAATGCGGCCCTGGATCTCATGAGAGTCCGTAGTGCAAGATGCAATTGCCTGAAGGGCTGATTTTGAATCTGAAAATATGACAAATGAGTCATGCCTAGAATTGAGAGCATAGTCTATGGCTTTGTCAATAGCAAAAAGTTCTGAAGTAAACACAGATGTATGAGTCGGCAACCGATACCTGAGGGCACATTCAGTCGACCACACACTTGCACCCACACATTCACTCGACTTGGAGCCGTCGGTGTACAATTGATGGGACCCCAAGTGACGAACAATGATGTTACGAAACAAGTGGTGGACCTCCGCCTCCGGCGCCTTGGCCTTTGGTGCTGGGAGCCATGTGACATCGACTGTAAAGCCGGGTGGCTCCCAAGGCGCTATATTTTTAAGCACCAACTTGTCACAGTCACTGGGGTCCACATCAAGCTCCTGAGTCAGTAAGTGGAGGCGAGCGGCAAGTGGCCGACGCACCCCCCACAGAAGAATAATGGGCCTATTTTGTATGTAATAATATATCTTGCATTCACTGAGTATTATCCGGTATTATCATTTTATCAGGGCTGACTTAGATAAATTTACTCTTGCTAATTTCGTGTTAATAGAGGCTATTGCAGTTAACCATATATTTAACCTTTTTTTTGACATTACATTATCCTTATGAGTCCTGAATGTTTTGTTGTTAGTTTGATCATTAAACTTTAACTTGTAATTTTACCTAACTCTTTTGTTTTGAACCTGGAACTTTGCGGGACAGTTTTCTCTGTTCCGTAACAATATATATATATATATATATATATATATATATATATATATATATATATATATATATATATATAACAAAACGGAGGAAGGAAAAACAAATGAGTAAAAAAAAAAAATCCATACACCAGGTTACTGGCGTCCTTTGTTCATAAAATATCTGTAACAGTTAGACTTGAACAGCTGTGGGTTGAAATTTGGAGGGGAAACAACTCTGGGGAAGCGAATTCCAAAGAGATGCAGTTCGGGGAATGAAAGAATTCTGATAGACAGAAGTTCTGCAATATGGCTGAGTGACATTCCAGTCATGAGCGCTACCAGATGCCCGTGTAGCATGAGGGAAGGCATGGAGAGGTGGCACCATGGACGCAACTTCGTCTGAGCATTTGCCAAAAAAATATCTGTAAAATAATGCAAGGGGGGCAACATTCCTTCTTACTTGCAGGGGAGGTAGTTTATATGTAATGATAGGGTTGTTAATGATTCTAACAGCTTTGTTCTGAATTTTGTCTTGTTGTCTTAATGCAACCTCTCCACAACCATTCCACAAGGGTGAGCAACATTCAAGCTGAGAGCGCACATGACTCTTATAAATTACTCGTATAGCTAACTGCTCATCGGTGAAGAAGTTACGGACTCTGTACAATAATCCAAGTTTCTTTGAGGCGGTTTTAGCAAGTGATCTGACATGAGAGGTCCAGCTGAGGGCACTGTTAAGTGAGACGCCAAGAATTTCAATACTTTTGGAGATGGGAATATTAGTAGCACTGAAGGTAATGTACGAATACGGCAATATCTGTCTGTTAGTAAACTGTATATATTTAGTTTTACTAGCATTAAAAGAGACAAGATTGTTTTGTCCCCATTCATTGATCGTAGATAGATCTTGATTCCAGTCATGAGCGCTACCAGATGCCCTACCTAACCTAAGGAAATGATATAAATGACCAGGCATGGTGATTGTCAATCCACCCAAGAACTAAGTGACACTCCCTACTTTCAGACTGTTATTACAGATGATGATAACTCTCTTTACATATCTGTCTATCCATTTGTGTGTCTATTTATGTACCTACCTACACGTCTATCCGTTTTTCTACTATCTTACCTGTCTAATTACCTATATTTCTCTGTTTAACTAACCAAGCAAGCAGATGAACACAGCCAGGGTTTGTAATCGTTAGTGCACTGAACAGCTTAGTCAGGGCCATTCCATACCACTGTGCCATTATCACAGATATTGTAAACTTAGGTGCTCCATACAGGCTCAAAACTCCCGTATTATCCTAGTGTAGCCCTTCTTCCCTCCAAAGTTTAGGAAATTCTAGATACAGTACTTAACAACTATCTTTTGGTGACTTTGTTCCTGTATTTTCTATCTATCAATCTGTCTAAAGTTACATGTCCTAAGCCTGTGGTGGATCAGTTGTGGAAATGAAAATATAATCTTGAGTTCCATGTAGGATCAGATATTGTTGGTCACCTTCTCTCTATATGCCAAGAGAAAATCAATATTCTCCTCCTTAGCCATCCACAATAAATGAAAAAAAAAAAAAAAAAAAAAAAAAAATTACCAACTCGCATTCGAATTCCTAAATCACCTATGATACGTAAAATGAGCCAATTTCAAACAATGAAATGCATTGCCTAGAAGCTACATTACCTTTGCTCCAACACAGTACTCCATTTTGCATTACAGGTCAATCCTGTTTCACTGTTGACTTCAATCGCTTACGATAAAGATGCTCAGACAAAATATAAAAGAAAAAAATGACTTGTGATGCAATATTAGCTTATATTATTTGTTAATGTTTGAATGGCTGGCTCTGCTTTTTGGGCAGCTTTAACATACGAGTATTACTGTATTACAAACTCTCATCAAAATGTTGAAATATTCTGTATATTGGTGCATACTTCACTTTGACCTAAGAATTTCATTCATGATCTCATCTAAGTAATAATTTTTTAAGACTTAAATTCCAAAGGGAGAAATAAGTTCCTAATTTTATGCCAATGTCTCTGAGGCACCTAATGATCTACAGCAAGGCAGGCTTGAGCAGACCATAATTAGGTCCTTCAGATTTACGGTTTACCCAGTTCGCTTCACGTCTTACCTCTTATAAATCGTTCACTCACATTAAATTTCTCATTTATTATGTGTAATAGTCTACACCAAAGCAGTTTCAAACCATTCACAACCAGGCCTCGCTGATTTATGGATTAGCTCAGTTGCCATTCCCCCTAGCAGTTTGGATTATATAAACTGTGTCGAACAGTTAGCTGAGATTAAATTATCAACTCTTTAAGTCAGAAAACTTACTTATTCTTGGTACAATACCTCCAAGCGAAGTTGTTCACCTTAGGAACCCCTCTTGCTGAGGGAGTTAATTAAGGTTTTATTTGGTCCCTCCAGTTCGAGGAAACCTTCCAGAGCTGATCCTAATCCCTCAGCAGCAGAAAAAATAAAGTATATCACGTACATGAACTGAAATGGTTAATGATATCTTGTCCTGGAGGGAGAACTGAATTATTTTGAGGAGAAAGAATGCCTTAGAGACAGGGAGAGGTTGCAGATACCAGCTTAAGAACAAAATTACACTATTTATATGGACAGAAGGGTAGAGTTACGTCGAATATCCTCCAATTCAGAACTGTGACTCCTAAGCTGAAGAGTATTGTCTGGCGGTCGGAGAAAATTAAATAATCATAACCAACTGACAATGACACAGCCTGGAGGGAGTAATTACGTGTAATAGCCGTAACTCCTTTATCCTTTGAACGCCATTTCTATTCCATCATGCTGTTACAAGACAATTTTATTCTGCTTAAGACAGCACCCTAATAATGAAGGAACTACTGAAGGCTCTATACAATCCTTCACCATTTCCAAAATCTCTCGAGAAACGGTTTCGAGATAGCAGAATTAAAAAAAAAAAAACAAAGAGATAAGAATAGAATGACATTGAATATCCTGCAGGGGAAGATTATAAAGAGACCTGTCGGATGGATTTACATATTATTACCCAAAAGAAAAAAATATAATATATAATGAACCTAAAATGTAACAGTGCATGAGGGGCTGAGGGGAGAAACACAGATCATACCCAGAGAGGAAGACCAGCATGGAAAATCCAGAAGGATGGGAATGTATAACAAACTAAAGGATGGAGTTAAGGAAGACAGAGACACATCGCCCGAACCTTGACCTTGCCAACGACCTTGTTATTTAATTGATCTGCACCAATAAGGGCTCCCTTCTCCCATCCCGACACACAGTGTATGTGTGAAATTTGATGCTAATAGGATGAAGCATTAATGAGATAACGCTGCATCCTGAACTTTGACCATCACTCACGACCTTTTACCTTTGACCGATCTCCAGTTAACCTAACCATCTCTTCCCAAACTCTCAAAGTATATGCTACCTCTGATCCAAACAGTACCAGTCTGACACGAGATAGTTTATTAACACAAACACACACACACACACACACACACACACACACACACACACACACACACACACACACACACACACACACACACACAGTGATACTCTATTTCTGTTTGTCTTTCTGCCTGTTTCTGTCTATCCCTCCCCGTATTCCCCCCACTCCTCCCCACTCTCTTTCTCTCTCTCTCTCTCTCTCTCTCTCTCTCTCTCTCTCTCTCTCTCTCTCTCTCTCTCATTTTATTAAACTCCTCCAGGTCACATCTGTCACAACAATTATCACCACGTTCAAGCACAACGACGCTTATTATAACATTGATGCTTGAACAGAGGAAGATAATGAAGATGATGATGTCTGGTGGTGAAAGGGTTTTAATCGATACCTATTAATTGCTTCTGTTGAGGAGGTTTTTCTTGATGGACACTCAGGCTCCTATCACTGACTCTCAGCCGAATATCATTACCTAACGTAAACTTAAAAGAAAAAAAAAAAGATGTTCCAGTCATGAGTGAGATAATGGTACCACTGTAACAGTCGCTCAGGACAGCACAGACGATGTTATTCAGCTTAGAGTGAGTCATAGAAGCTTCAGTGTTCCCACAAATGCACGCAACTCTACAACGGTACATCTCGTTGTATTGTGACTTGCTTCACTCTGAAACATCACCCATAAACCCAGCTCATTTCACCAACCACGTCATTGCAGCTGGTGCTCTATACATATATGCCTGTAATTACATGAAGCCCGTGTACAATTCCAAGCCAGTTCATTTAATAACGAATGCAATTATTTCAGGGCCATTCCACCGGCCGGAACCCCGTAACAGACCACTGCATAACATAATGTGAAAGGGGATAATCACAAAAAGCATTATTTAATAATGAATCTCTCACGATGATGGCTTATTGCACCAAATTTTTGAAAACGCGGATGTTATTTCCTATGGATATGAGAGAGAGAGAGAGAGAAAGAGAGAGAGAGAGAGAAAGAGAGAGAGAGAGAGAATGAGAGAGAGAGGGTTAGGGGGAACTGGTGGAAATAATGTTTACCATTTCGCCTGTCAGATTTATGATATCAAGGTTAATATCCTGTATCCTTCTTTTTATTCAACAGGGTAAAGGAGACAGTCATTGGTGGGTTTGTTCGGAAGATTGAGAATATCTACACTAAACGCTCTCTATTTTATGATTGATATCTTCAGGCAGATTTACCCAGCTTGTGGGAAGACATCTAGTAATGAAGATTTAGCATTACGTATTGGATCCTAGCTTTGTTGAAAGTGTGTGTGTGTGTGTGTGTGTGTGTGTGTGTGTGTGTGTGTGTGTGTGTGTGTGTGTGTGCATCATATTTTGAAATATTTTTTACATTTTGTAAGGACGATGTGAGGGGTGAAACAGGATAAAGAAAAAGGAAAGAAAGACTCAAAAACTGGGAGAATTTCCCCCAAAACTCTGTCTGTCTGTCTGTCTGTCTGTCTGTCTGTCTGTCTCTCTCTCTCTCTCTCTCTCTGTCTGTCTGTCTGTCTGTCTGTCTGTCTCTGGTACGGGGATACCAGCCACACAGAGGTGCGGAAGTTTAATCAAACGCCAACAAGTTTTTAAAGGCTAGTGGTAAGTGGACTGGGATGGGGCGTGTAGAGTGATAATGAGGGGGCGAGTGGAGCGGTAGTAAGGAAACTGCCAACACTGATGATGCCTTTAACAATCCCTAAGGCCAATAGCATCGCATGGAGATAGCAAGAATACACTAAACTAATACGTTTCCTGACTTAAGAGGTTAAATGATCTTAGCTCTCCACTCGACACTCCATATACACTGTAGACAGCTAGCTGGGATGACTCGCTCATGATATAACAGGCAAGAAATGAAGCGAATGCGGTAAACCGAAAATCAGTGGGGCTTAGTTGTGGATGGTTTGAACAGGACCCATTCAACTTGATTTGGTGCAGGCCGTTACATATGACAGCTGACAGACTGAATATGAATGAATGAGGTTGTTTCCTCCTGTACTGGGTCGCCACCCCACCTGTGCAGGTAACAGCTAGCGCACAGCAGAAAAAAATAAGATTATCATACAGAAGCTTATCGTTTAGCATCAGCTAACAGTGGAAACCATCATCTTATCATAAAACTATGGTACAAATAATTTTACTTGGTTTCTATGGTTGATTTGTTTTCACGTTACACAACAGAGCCGTTTGCACACGGTAAATACTATGTCACAGTTGCATGAAATTTGATGGACTTTGGTTATAAGGTCGAAAATGAATCTCCCTGGGTGCTACCCAAATCATCCCTCCAGTCTGACTACATCTTGCTACCAACTCAGCTGCAGACCACTAAGAATCTTCGCCAAGTTATAACAAAAGCACAAAACTACTATTTAAACTCTCAGTCTTAAAGAGCTTCAAATGGGTTTAGATGACCATTGTTAGGCAAATCTATTTCCAAACGTTACTAAATCTGTGTTGGTGGTTGGTGGTGGTGACTTTCATCCAATCTTTTCGTTTCCTTCTATTTTTATAGGGTACAAGATGTTTGCATGGGATGGCCTTGGTAACCTAATGGCAACTCTCCATGCTGCTCGATCTCTGGCAGCCTCCCTATTCAGTCCTTTATCCCTGAGGTCACACTCAATGGCCTAATCCCAGGTCTTTTTCGGTCTGCCTCTCGCAACCCTACCCCTAGTGTTCTAGTGTTAACATTGCTCACTTTCTGCACCTAATTGTTGCTTCGCATCCTCTTTACATGGCCAAGCCATCTCAATGCACCTCTCCTCATCACAACACCAGTACACCCCACTCCCATTCCCTTATTAACTCTTCCACCGTAAACCTATCCCCCCCAGGACTCACACTCAAGGACACACTGGACATTCACCTAATCATTGTTACTTCTGTACGTTTGAGCCTGCGAATATCTTACTTTACTGCCCAGGTCTTACAACCATACAGTATTGCATTCCTAACACATGCAGCATAAAAAGATCCTTTAGAACGCAGGAAGAGCCCTCTCATTGTCAGGAGAAGCTACAACTCCCTGAACTTCTTCCAGTCACTCCTCACTCCAGCCCCATATCCAGCAAAAAACATATCTTCCAAATAATAAAATTCTTCCAAACACTCGAGAATCCCTAGCAAGACCGGTCCTTTCAAGCCTGACAATCTCCACATGCTCTCCCCAAAAAACTGCACATATGAAATAAGCATTATCTCTCTGTCTAACTGTATTACCACTACAAATCTTATGCATATACCTATCACAAATACTGCACAAGATGGAATTAGTTCCCCTGCCCTTGTGGCAAACCGCACATGGCCTCTCTCCCTCTTCTTTAACAATACCACCACCAGCCCTTTATACCATCGCCTTTTTATTTTCTGCATTCACTTTCAAGTCCTTCTGTCATAAAAAGACTTTGTATTTGCTTGTGGAGAAGTTATATATATTAGACTTGTGGATGAGCGGTTGTTATACTTGAGTTGTTTGTAAGTAGAAAATCTTGGTTCCCATTTGTCATGCAATGACAGGAGAGGTAAAGAAGAGTATGGGACTATTTTTATTTGTCTTGGAAATATTAACAAAGTCTCTCACACACGAGTGAGTGTAAGTAGAGCCCCGCTAGCTACCTCCCTGTCTCGCTCTCTCTCTCTCTCTTCCAAGTTGCTAAGCCTTCCTCCCTACTACCTGCCGATTCTATGGCCTCTGTCCTTCTGAGCTCTCTTTCCTAAATTCTGGTGAAACAGGGGTCGTGTCACGTGTGTTACACTGTGGTTGGAAAGTTCCAGAAACCTGTGTGTGAGTATATGTGTATGTCACTAGGCTTTGTTCTGCTGTTTCGCTGACAAACTAACTGCATCATCTCCTGACATTGTTACTTCCTAATCTGTCGTCAGCTTTTCCTCAGTTTAACTTGCAAGATCATTTCCCATTCCCAGGCTCACATAAAGCTGTCTATCTGTCTATTTATCTATCTATCTATTATGATTTGTAAATATAATATGGACTCATAACATTGCTCGGCCCACGCCGCTGAAGGTCCTTCGACAGCAATTATCATTGACATATGCTAATCTATTAGTACATAATATTGATTATAATATTGTATACATATAATATTCATAGTAAATAGCAATTATCCAGTAATATTACATTTTAAACACGTTGTATATATATTTGAATAAATGCATTAAAAGTAAACTATTTAACTGTAATACAGTATGTACTTGGGTTGTTGTAGTGAAATGCATACATGCAAGAAAAAAAAATAGTTTAAAATTAAGATTATGGTAAGAGTTATTAATATTTCATTTAAAGATAATGGTGCTGGAATGCCATACATGGGTCATTCTTCTTTGTATTTATTTTATATATATAATTAATACTATATATAAAATATGTACACTTCATTCAGGGGGGTTAACTTGGATGTTAACTCTCCCCCCACTAAATACTGACTCCAAATTTGCAATTCTTGCATGCATTCTGTGCATTGCGAACAGCAGTACTGCAAATACAATGCGGAAGATTATAAAGACAGTAGGTGCTGGGCTATACACATAATATGGGTTGAACATACTCAAACTCAAATCTCCCCAGGGCTTCATTGTTTCATTGATCAGCTGCATAGTTGCAAACTTAGGTGAAGTCAACTTAATACTTGTGCTCATGTTTAAGTCCATATCAGGCAGTGGGTGGAAATGTTTGTGTGTATGATTGAGAATGGCGTAGTGATTGATGGTGGATAAAGTAGACATGGCAGGTGTAAAAACCGCACAGTAGTCTGGTGCTATGTATAATCCTGAGGCTGAAGTATGAGATGGTGGTATATCTGGACAGACTATGTAAACTGATGTGTTATGTGTGAATTAAAAAAACTGTGAGTGTCCAATGCGTTGATGGTGTACAAGTTTATCTGGAGCAAAAGTGAAGTTGCAATGATTATGAATATTTTCATTTCTGATGATAGCCATTCACAAGGTACTGTATCAGTAGGCTGAAACGTGAAAATGAACGCAGGACAAAGATGAACAGCATGTAAGGATGTGCGGCACTTTCGTTCAATCGTTGATTCACTCGCGAAAGTGACAGTGTCCCGTCTCTTGGAGACCATGGTGAGTTCGGTGTCTGTGTTGATGTTGATGATGACCAAAGTGTTGTTATTTATATAGGGGAAGGGATGTATTTGGTATACTGTGAACAGGTCTTCAGTTATGAATGGTACATGAACTACTACTGATGTTGGTTTAAGTGTTGCTTCTAAATATGGATAATATTGCATGAATTCCCTACTGCGGAACAATGGCTTCAATTTATGTTTATGTATGCCTTGACTAATTATCTGACGTAGCTCATGAACTGGGAGTAAGTCAATTGTTATCTTGCCATCACCAGCATTCGAAATTCCTTGCATAAGTGCCCTGAAACGATCTCTAGTGTTGTCTAATTGCAGTAGAATCGTGTCAATATGTTCTGTGATGATGGAGAAGTGTTGGAGAAGTGTAATGTTTCCTTCCATTTCATTTATCTACACTCTCGAGAGCTATGTTTTCTGCCTTTTTCAGATTTATCACAATTGTCTTCATTGCTGAGTTCTGTCCTGTGATGAATTTATCTTGGTATGTCAGTATCTGAGCTATCTTATTAAATTTGTTGTTTATTTCTTCAAGGTCATCCTCTGTAGCCAATCCAAAGATGTTCCCAAGAACTGCGCCACCCAGGTCGAACAAACCGCGCTTTTGGCGAGTATGTGTGATGTTGTTCCTGTCGCTCAGTACCTCCGTTCCATAAGATGGGAGATCTTGGATCATGATGAGCATAGTTGACTTTGCCTGTTCTAGTTTCCATTTCGCTAACTTTACCATTTCATTCACTTCCTTTGTGTTATGTGCTTGTGAAACATAATTTCCTATCATGAAGTCCAGAGTTCGCATCGGCTTTGCAATACTGTCTAGATAAGTAGGTAATTCATACAAGTAATCTAGACTTATTTCAGTACTCATGACGTCCTTAACGATTGTAGTCGTGGCCGTTGGAGCTATGAGGCATCCTTGTCGTACTATGTGCTGGGGTCTAAGTGCGCATATCCTCTTGCTATGTAGAGGAGAATCCATAGTATAAGTTCCGTCATCGTAACCTACCGAAAAAAATATATATATATATTAATTTCCTAATATGGTCATGCTGTGGTCGATGATAGTGATGATGTGCGTTACGGTTGATTGTTATTTCATTTATAGAAGGAGTTTAAATCGATATTTAATTCTCGTAAATGATGTACTGTAGATTTTATTGGAACAGTTGCACCTATGTTCGATTGTTTGGTATATGACCTTAATTTCTTTTTGTAATCATTGTTGTTTTCTTGCTTGGTTTCTTGAGGTACGGTCGCCTGTTCGGTTGTATCCGAGGCTGAATAATTATTGGATAATTCCCTTGAAACTCGTTTTAAATGGTCAATATGAACTTGTTTCTCTTCGCCACTTGACAGTGACTTAATTAAAACTTTGTTTGCTTTTATGTTAATTACTCTGTATGGGCCCCTCAAATTTTGGGGATAATTTATTGTCTCTCGTATGAATGATACCGTAAACAATGTCTCCTAAGCTGATAGGTGAATCTCTTGTCTTCTTGTTAAATGCCTCCGTCATTTCTTCCTTGGACATCGTTAATTGTTTTTTGACTCTTTTGTGAATGTCCTGGAATTCACGTAAACGGAGTTTAGAGTAATCATCGTAATTGTATATGGGCATACTGTCACCTTCTAGGAGCTCATATGGTAGTTTTTTATCTGTTCCATATATAATGAAATGTGGTGTGTCACCTATGGATTTATTTATAGATCCATTAATTGAGGCTTCTACTCTGGGAATCCAATCATCCCAGCTTGCATAATTTTCACTGAGAATGTGTCGTAGCACATCTAATACTTTTTTTATTTTGTCTCTCTACCAACCCATTCGATGCTGGGTGATAGGCTAAAACGTTAACCTTTTTGATGTTGTATTGTTTACAGATTTCTTGTAAGATCTCAGAATTAAATTCTCCTCCATTATCACTTATTAGTACCTTTGGGGTAGTAAAGCGACATATTACATTATCTGTTATTGCCTTTGCTACTGTCTCTGCTGTCTTATCTTTAATTGGAGCTAAAATGACATAACGGGAAAAATGATCCGTTGCTACGAATAAGTATAGATTATTATTGTATGATAATGGCATCTTGAGTAAATCAACAGCGACAACGTCCCATGGTTGATGTGGTACAGGGTAATTACCCATCGGTGCAGGTGTGATTGGGTATCCTTTGTGTTTCGCACATGATTCGCATCTGTCTATATGATTGTTTATATCTTTTCGTAATGAAGGCCAGTAATATAACAGCTGGGCTTGATTGAATGTCTTATCCTTTCCAGGATGTCCTGCATGTGGGCTATCTTGTATCGTTCGTAATACTTGGGGTATCATGTCATTAGGTACTACCAACTGGTTAGTATTTCTTTGGCATTTTGGTTGTTTAGAGTTAATCTTGTATAATGTATTATTGACCATTGTGAATTGTTCGAGTGGGACATGCAGTTTGGGTAATTGTATGTCATCTCCACTTTCTAACTTGTATATAACTTTAGACCATATTGGGTCAAGTCTTTGTGCCCTTGCGATATCCTCGTGGTTTGGGATATTTCCTTTGAGATCTAACGCCGCGACCTGAATTGTGTTCGGGTTCCTAGATAATGCATCAGCTACTATGTTCATTTTACCTTGTATATAATGAATTTGTACATTGTAGTTTTCAACTGTACATTTCCATCTTGCTCTCCTCCCAGAAAGGAGTTTTTCTTTAAACATGCCCACCAGTGGTTTATGGTCGGTGAATAAGTGGATTTCGTAACCATATACCAAATCTCGAAACTTTTGTAATGCAAAAACCACTGCAAGTGCCTCTAAGTCTGTAGTGCAATAATTTTTCTCTGCACTTCTTGTTTGTCTGCTGGCAAATGCAATTGGTTGATTTTTTCCTCTTTTATCTTCCTGCATCAGTACAGCCCCTAATCCTTTAACTGATCCGTCTGTACAAATAAGAAATGATTTTGTGTAATCTGGATATGCTAAACAAGGTGCATTTGTTAGTTTAATTTGTAGATTGTTAAAAGCCCTTTTTTGTTCTTCTTCCTATTGGAATACAGCATATTTTTTGAGTAGTTGGAATAGAGGAAAGGCTATATAAGAGAACTGTGGTACGAATGACCTATAGTACCCAGCCAGACCTAAAAATTGTCTAACTTCATCAGTCGTAGTGGGTTCAGGAAAATCTCTCTACCTGTATTTTGTCATCAGTGGTGTGAATACCATCAGAACTTAATTTGTGGCCTAAGAAATTTATTTCCTTAAGGCAAAATTTGCATTTAGAAAGTTTAATTTTTAAACCAGCATCACTAAGCTTTTGTAAGAGTAAGTCTAATTTCCTGAGATGATCCTTAATATTCTTCGTTGCGATTATAATATCGTCAAGATAAACAAATATTCCTTGTCCTAAAATTCCGGACAATACGTAATTCATAAGACGCTGGAATGTGCCTGGGGCTGTCCTCAGTCCCATTGGCATTCTTGTATATTGATAATGGCCTTTGTTTGTTGAAAAGGCAGTGTATTTACGTGACTCCACCGAAACCGGAATCTGATAATAGCCGTTTAGGAGATCGATGGTCGAGAATATATTATTCTCAGGGCCAATATTCTGTGGAACGTCACTTAGCAATGGCATGGGAAATCTGTCTGGGATTGTGTGATTATCTAGTTTACGGTAATCTACTACCGCACGCATTTCTCCATTTCGTTTGGGCACGAAGAATAATGGGGCATTCCACGGGGAGACTGAAGGCTCAATAATTCCAAGTTTTAACATTTCATCGACATACTGATTTGCAAGTGTACATTGGGAGTGTGGTATGCGGTAAGCTGGTACGAAAATTGGTGGTGTTTCTGGGTGCACATTAATCATGTGATTAATCAAGTTAGTACACCCTAATTGTTCTCCGGGCAATGCTACGGTGTCCCTGTGTGTTTCCAGCAGGGTTAACAAATCATTTTCTTCATCAAATTCACCTGAGTGAATTAAATTCTCTTTTATTCTTTCTCTATCCGTAGATTTTATCTCACTTGTCACTCCAGCTATAACTATTTCCTTCACAGGGGCAGGACATTTTTCAATATTAACTATGCAAGTCCCCTTTTTCAACTGAACTTCGCCATTCATGTGATTAATTATGAATATCTGAGTTTGCCCTTCGTCGTTCGTATGACAATGCGTCTTCTTCTAAGACAAGAACAGTACTATTCCGTAATTTGCTCTTTATGGTAACTTTCATGTAGGAATTAGGTGGTATAACTAAATCATTAGTGAGATGGGCTGGAAAAATTGATAAATCAGTACTGTTATCTGAGTCACTAATTCTGGAGGATGGGGTTGGTGGTGGGAGTGGATCTATACACTCATCTGTTTGTGAATGTTTGTTTAAGCCTTTAATATTACCAATTCTTTTTGGCTCTCTTTTACCAATCGGTGAGGGCTCTGAAGGTATTTCCTCTATGAATTCATTGTCAAAGTCTATTCCATTCATTTGTGGGAGTATGGTTATGTTCTCAGCTCTCATGGATCTTAAGCCCAGTAACATATGAGCTTTAATTGCAAAGTTTTCAACGATGTAGAAAAATGCAGAGAATGGTCTTGTAGTCTCTGTGAAACTGATATTTAATCTTATCATACCTTTCACTGTAATTTGTTGTCCATCTACCGTGTATAAATCTAAATCAGCTTCATCCAGAAAAGTTACTTTCTTTTTATTTTTAAGAATTCTATTTATTTCTTCATGTGTTATTAAGTTCACTGGAGAGCCTGTATCTAAAAATAAGGAAACGTTTTGATCCTCACATACAGCTGGTATCAAGATACACTCATTTCCCAACATGCCTCCTATGTGAATTTTAGACTTGTTTTTCTTTACGTTTGTTCGTTTTTTGTCATGACTTGGTCTTCCCCCGATTTGAACATAAAAACAATTTTTTCTACTGTTTTGCAATCACTGGTCCAGTGCCCTTGGTATCTATGATGCCTACAGTAAGGACCAAATCCTTGTGTCTTTTGTTTGTCCTCTTTTGCTTTGATAAAGCATTCGTACCTTGTGTGTCCTGGTTTTGCACAATAATGACATAGAATGGACCCATCCCTTGACTGTGACCTACGATGTGATTTCCCATAAGTAGTGTTGTTTATGGCGCGAGACCTGCTCGGGCTGCGCGAAAACTTATGAAACTGCCTGTAGCCTGGCGTCTGTGATCGAGGCCTCGTCGTGTTCGGTTGTTTGGTCTGCCTGCTTTCAGGTCGCGATCGATTTTGTTCTCTGTTTGGGGTCGGTGTAGATGTTTTCACAGCTGATACTGTCTCAGGTACCCTCATTCTACTAGAATGTGCATGTGTGTCGACCATACCTGCTTTACTGCACTGCATCTCTACCTCATTCATTAAGTCTAGCAAGCACATTCCTGGGGTGTACGCGATCGTCTTGGCGATCTTAAGGGTCCTATCAGGTAATTTACACAAGGCAGCTACAAAACCAGTGATGTCCACGACGAGGTCTGCGGACATCTTTCCATCATCTGTTATCCAATTTGAGTTTTCCAAAGTAACTAACAATGTTCTTTTGATTGTGGAGACATCAGCAGTTATTTCACTGAGCACATGGTTTGTAGTGTGCTCCCTTTCAAGATCTACAATCTTATGTAATTCTGGAATTATGCCTGGCAAAAAGTTCATACCTCCAGAAAATTTCTTCAAAAATTCAGTTTTAAATTCATCATATGTCCTAGCTTTATGGAACTTATCTGAGCACAATAAATTGCTTGCTGGACATCTTTCCTGGCTTATGCAAGATGAAAAAATAGCAATTTTCTCTTGTTCATCTAGTATGTGACACTTGATGAACATTTGTTCGCACTGACTGACTAATGAAATGACATCAATGCGATCTTTGTCTGTGCCAGAGAATTTTGGGGCAGTTTTATCCTCATGATACACAAACACTTGGGGGGTGGTTGTTAGATCAGCGGTACTTGTTTCTTGATTCATTTTCACTGTTTGCTCTGTTAATTCAACTTGGACTTGTTTATCGTTGTGTGAGGGAATGGTGGAATATGTACAACCGGACCGGTGAACCCTGTTAAGTATATTGGCATACGTGTGCCAGTCAGCGACAAAGTCCTCACTTGCTACGTCAGAGGAGGTTTCCCACTCATCATCTGAAACTGCCGTATTTGTTTCTTGGTCTTCAATTTGTGGTGAGGTTTGTAGAAGGGGTGGGTTGCCTTGGTGCTCTCTTAATTGTGAGTCTGTTGTTGTGGCTAATTGTGTGTCATCTGGTATTAACGTGGGTGATGGCGAAAATATTCCTGTCATTAAGATATGGTGTTATGAAATACGCCTTTTGTTTATTTATGTCCTAACAAAATAGATGAGTAAATAAGTTGAAATAAATGATAGATAGTGAGTGTATAAGTGTACATAAGGAAATAAGTAAAAAAGTTGAATATAGCTAATTTTAGCACTGAGAAGAAATGAGTAAGTATAATTTTACCCACTTGATACAGATCGTAGAGGTGTGTCGATACAAAAGTCGATCTCGGAAGAAAAATGCAGGGTTGATTGAAGATCTCTTGATAATTCTAGTGCTGTGTTGATGGACGATATTACTCAGGAAATTCCATGGCCTGTTGCTTGTGGTGGTTAACAGCTGTCCCAGGCAAACCTCAGCATAGAACGTCGAATTTCCAACTCAATACTGTGGAAATAAATGAGTATGAGTAGGAGCTATGTGAATAATGAGTAATAAGTAGTGGGTGAGAAGTGCCTGGTGTCAGTCACACGTTGCTTGGCGTAGCAAACTCGCGTTGTGATGTCATCTCAGCACATGGTGACAGCTTCCCACACTGGTAGCTGTGGTGAATACTGAGTAGCGATGCTTAAGCTGGGTGACGAAAGGTGAGTAAGTCGCGTTATAAATGTGGCTCTGGTTTTTTGCTGCGTGTCTTGACCTCTTCACTCCTGCGTCAGTGGTGGAGGTTGGGTGGATGTAGCAGAGAGACGAGGGTGAGGTCTGGTTGTTGTGAGTTGTGAGTCGTATCTCACACTAGGTGTGAGCACCGACATGCATAGCCATAACCACTCTAACCAATCTTCAATCCCAAGCATTCTCCTTGCCCACTTCACCACTTTCCTAGAGACTCTGTCAAAGGCCTTGTTCAAATCAACAAAAACAATGTACAAATCCCTTTTCTTCCCTATATAGTTCTCCTGAAGTTGTAGAACTATGAATATGTCATCAGTGGTCCCTTTGCCTGGCATAAGCTCAAGCTGCATCTCATCAATCTATATACTACTAAAACTTCTGTTCTGTTTATATGTTTGTCTGTTTGTACCTCTGATTAGCCAAAACAGTGCATTACAGTGCAATAATTTTTCAATCAACATACCTAAAATGAGCTAATTTAACCCATCCCGTCCAGCACATCTTCCCGCGAACCCTTCCCACAGCCGGGCACTCCCAAGAGAAATCGTGAAAATCATCTAATTTTAAATCTTCATATCTCAGTTAGTAGTTAACGAAAAATAAAAAACCGGGTGTCATAAAACTCACCAATCCTTCAACTTCAAGCTGATGGCATCAGATGGTCCGTGAAGTGCGTGTGGGGAGAGTGAGTGAGTGAGAAAAGGGGCAATTTTTGTTGTTTTTTTACCAGTGTCCGTATGCATGGCACGGGGTCGGTGACACAACTAACACTTAGACTACTCATCCACAATAATAAAGCTTCGATAACACTTCCAGAAGACCAAAATCCATCACGAACACTATTTACATGAAAACGTTCCACGATCGGTCGTACTTGCTGCTGGAAGGCCAGTAACCATAGCAACAACCTTGAGGCCGGCTGCCTGCTAGCCCCACCACAACCCTACCTTACAGACTGACAGACAGACACTCTTGCTTGCACACACACACACACACACACACACACACACACGGCGATGTATGTTTGGCTTGCATTTTCGTTTCATTCTGGCACCGCTGTGCGACTAGAAGTCTGGGTATTACAACTACTACAAATAATACTGTTATTACTACTACTTCTACTACTACAACTACCACTACTACAACCACTACCAATACTACAACTACCACTACTACAGCTACTACTACTACTAGAACCACTACCACCACTACAACTACTGTTACTACAACCACTACTACTGCAAATAATACCACTACAACCACAACTACTACTACTACTACTACTACAACTACTACTATTACTACTAGTACTACATAAAAAAAAAAAAAAATATTGTGAACAAAATAGTTATAAACGACTGTCCATAATCGAAAATACTGTATTTTCCACTATAACATTTTTTTCCTTGTGATTTAGAGTTTTTTCATCATAAATACACACACACGAAAATTTTCGGTAAAAAAAATATGGCACTGATTTCATCATGAAACAAACATTCTACTTCCATTATTTACGTAAATAGACAGAGCATTGGTGTGAAGCACCACGTTTCCTCCTCCCTCCCTCCCTCCTCCCTTTCTCAACTCCACTACATTTTCCACTATCAGAATGTTTTCCTGTGATTTGTACTTTTTCATCATAACAAACATACACACATGGATACTTAAAAAAAAAGGCATCGATTTCATCAAGAAACAAACTTTCTCTTCCATTATTCACGTAAATAGAGAGAGGTGGCGTGAGGCTCGACTCACCCCGTCTCCTCCTCCCTTCTCCTTCCCTCCTCCCTTTCTCCACTCCCTACCTTCTCTTTAATCTCCTTATCCTTGCCAATATTCCCCTCTTCAGGATCGTCAATACCCTCTGAACCATTCCCATCATCGGAAATAGCAGATGAACGTACAGGGGGGAAATGATGGGTGCACATTGGAGTCCCATCCTCCACCCTCTTCACACGATGCATAAATATCGACGCTCATTATGGCGGTCACTTTCCTGAGAGGAAGAGTCACTTTCTCCACTCACAATTGGCTATCATGTCACCTAGAGTTCTCTCCTTATCACACCATCACTAAGACCTTTTCTTTTCTGGCCTTTGGACTTCAATGGTGTTGAAGTTGGTGGCTGCAGGCACTCAGCCAAGGATCTGGACACAGGGAAAACTTTCTGGGGAGGTCTATCCATTAAAGGGGTACACAGGCGACTTAAGCATGACTAAGATGTGTGCAGGAGGATTGCCAGTGGCTGCGTTTGGTGAAAACAACCAGTGGAATATTCAATGTCGCGAAACACTAGTTCATGTATACTTGTCACCCAGATGGCCCCGGGAGGACATGTAAACATGACACCCGGATGGGTTGGGTTAAAGAATGTGTTAAAAAACCGGGTCCAATCAGCCTCCGGTTAATTAACACGTCCAGATCCCATATTACATTGTAAATGCATTGAGATATTTTCGTGCAGGTTCATGTCTCTGCAGAGAGAAAGAGAGAGAGTTTATCTGCCTGTCTGTCTGTTCTTTATGGAAATATAAAGGGATGCATATAGATCTCTTCTAACAGCTCTGACAGGTGTAACTTCTTACGACGAATTTAAACATTTTAAACGTGTACATTAAATAAGGTAAAGTGGTTCCTCTGATGGCCAAGATTATGATTAAGGCCACATATAAGAATCCTTGTTTAGCGTCCCTACCCGACCATGAAAATGACCCCGATCCTCCCTTTTTTTAATATAAAAATATGTTTTATAATATGGCAAAATGTTTGCACATCTTTATTAGCTTAGCAGACAAACTTTCCAACTCTAGCGTCTCTATCGGATGATTCTGTACCTACCACCTGCACATGTGCACTGACACCCATGCTGTCAATGGCATCATTCAAGCTAGAGATTAAAAACACATGAATTGTTCAGCAGAAACCGGGGACATACATTGTTTAGTGACACAATGGTCTTTGTGGTGCATTGTGTAGCCAAGGAAGGCTGTAGTGTGCCAATCAGAGACTAGTTTGGTTGTACACTGGACATGGATATCATGCTTGCAGATCTGTATGTTGAATCCTGTAGTGGGAAATTTGATGACGTGCCACTTGATGATGACGAACGGTGCACATTCGCCTCTGTGAAGGTTAAGGACTAGTAAACCCTTAACAAATATGACAGATAACTCTTCACGTTCGTCAGTGACAGACGCTGTATGAAATATGGGCTCATTTGTTATATTTCTGGTCTCTGCTGTGGAGTGTAGTGGCCAGGGCAGTGGTGGGAGTGAAAGTTCACACGACCCAAATGTGTTTCATGTGCTGATGAAAAATGCATCAAAACTAGTCTCATTACCATCACAGTTCAGCGAGCTGAGGCATCCAGCTAAAGATGACTGAAGAATGATATTTTGATGTGGTTAGGAACCAGTGGTGTTAATTGGTCCCCTGACTCTGCAATGACCCTTGGTATGACATTCGTGAATACCAGGGGTGAAGCCCTGTGGTATATCGACCAGAACCACACCTCCTTCTCAAGGCGAGGACACCTGGTTCTTGAGGCTTTGAAACGTTTCTCGGGCTTCCGTCATCCTGAACAGCAAAAGAAGAGGACAATCGATTCATTCTGTCTGAAGGAAGAAGAGTTGAAAACACATGGATCTACTCTGTACAATCTGGCTCTGGCATCCTACTTAAAAAAGGAGACATGGTCACATATTCGTATGGACACTTTCACACTAGCGTGATATGTCGTTTGATAGCAACAAGGGATGAAAAGATTCTTAGGCTATCACAGACAGTTACCTCAGATAGCATGTCATTTGGCCTCAGACATGTCAAAATCTACAAGGAAAAAAAAAAAAAAACATTGAGCTGAGGCCACTTTTTGTGAAAATAGGTTAAATGGCCCCAAAATGGCATTTCAGATCTCTTGAGCCGTGCAAATGTAGAACATTCAGTGTTATCTTTTCCTCAGATTACCACTATCGAAGAACTCCATCCCTCCATGAAAAGTGGAGAACTGGTGACCGGTCGTGGGTTGCCCTTTCAGTCCTAGTGTCCAGACAGACAAGAACGTCAGAACTGTTGTACAGGGTGAGGAATGTGGAAAGTGGAGATGTCTACCTGGTGCCAGGAAATTGACAAAAAAAAGTTGAGAGATGAACTTGAAATCCACATGGAGATGATTTTGTACAGATGTGAAAGTGTTATTCAGAATGCTGAAGCTGCCGTAATGGATTCTGTTGTGATGAACATTCATTTATGAGCCAATCTTGACTGCAGTTCACAAACAGAATTCATGTATTATTCTGCTGGTTATGAGGACATCTGCATTTACTGTGGCATCTGACCATCAATGGATTTTATTCATTCTGTGAGGATTGCAGGACTAAGGAAAAAGTAAGCAGACGTGGCAAAAAATGCACGGCTGTTTACTAAACGTAAGGTGTGAGCGATGTATTACCACCTTTTCCAATGTTGGATTTATTTCCATATTGCTGTACCTCACGTATAGAACGTGAGATGGCACAGGAGAATACTGGTACTGGAGATTATGTCAATTTACTTTTGCCCACTGGTGTACATGCAAATGGTCTGATAAAATACAAACACTGTGACATTGTGAGCATTTGTTTATTGAATATCATGTAGTTTAGATCTTTTGCTAGGTCTGATGCTTACAACAGTTCAAGAATACTCGGAATTCTGGTATTTTCTGTTGTGTGTCCACAAAAGTTATTTCCTGCTGTGATCCACTACTAGGTACACTCGCGCACCACAATCTCTAGCCCACCCGTGCCGGGCCGAGAATATGGAGCGGATCCTTTCTGGACGGAGGCCCACTCAACATTTAAGAGGCTACACACGCACGAACATACGTTTTGAACCGATACAAGCTTGACTCCCTGTTTGTCATGTATAATTATTTCGTCTTTTTTATGCTACGCAATCATATTTTGGCTGTGTGAATAATATTAATATATGTAATTATTGCATTTTACTTTCACCAACATTTACGCTGAACAAGCACACGAAAGAATATTGCCAGAGGATTTAAGAAATTACTAATCAAACAACACACTTCAAAATCAGCAACTGAACCCAGAGGTTTATTCGGCTCGCGCGAGCGTGTGTGTCTATGTGTGTGTGCGTGAGAGAGAGAGAGAGAGAGAGAGAGAGAGAGAGAGAGAGAGAGAGAGAGAGAGAGAGAGAGAGAGAGAGAGAGAGAGAGAGAGAGAGAGAGAGAGAGAATTATCAGACAATATGAGTATAGGTTCACCTATGTGACCGTCTAAGCATAGTTGCTAAAAATGATGATGCTTCCACCGCAACATAGTGACCGTTTATTGTCTTATATTTCCAATAATGTGTGTAAGGATGACAAAATGTATTTACAATTTAAAACATATATTTAAAAAACAATAATTTCCTATGAATTACTCAACTAACATTTTATACATTCTCAATTTTATCTTACAATAATCCCATCTATTCATACGGAGAGGAGACACACTGTTGGTGTGTCGGGGCCACAGACACAATATTACACGTTATATACTTTTCAAATCTTGTTCATTGTCATGTTAATCTCACCTTACTTTTGTTAATGGTATTCAGCATGGATACATAGGTGACTGTAATTACTCTATATTGATATAAAAATGAAATTTAATTGCATACCGTTCATAATGTCGTCATAAAAGACAAGGTAGTGAGAGTAACTTTCCACCCACTGGAGTTCCGAATTGAAGATCTGAAGCATCTGCATATAGGTGAGCGAATGAAACGGATAATATCGATCTGATGATGTGGGTGAGAGAAGGCCAGCAGTTACAGTGTGTATCCAGTGCTTATTGGGTAATATATATATATATATATATATATATATATATATATATATATATATATATATATATATATATATATATATATATAAAAACACGCCCACACATTTCTACTCTCTTACACTCCATACCTGCACCGCCTCTTTGCTACTAGAGTTATTCTCCCACCTTAATGATCCTTTGGTGTTAGGCCTAATGCCCTATTAAGAAAAAAAAATATTGTGGGGTTTCGATAATAAAATATCCTCTGATTTGTTAATAGTTATTATTAAGAAGCAAAGTCCTACGGCTAAAAAATCTGGCCTTCTGTCGATGAGCAACTAATCCAGTAGTCCAACCATTATGATATATACAGGCAAGCTAATTGTGTAAATATAGAAAATAGGTTGTAGCTTAACGGTAACAGGGTAACAGTACTCATACTTTGATATTCGAAGATTTGAATGAACCACTGTCACCCTTCATAAACTTCTTGTGACTTAAGCCACACTTTATTAAAATCTGATAAAAACTAACCAATGCATAGGTGTTACTTATGTCTATTTTATCGCTCTATAAAAATAGTTATGGATGTTCAGCCACGACGTCGTGTGAGGCCACCACGAACGAGGGCTAACCGTCCAGAGGTTATCTCCCATCGCACCAGGATTGTTGCTTATCACGAGGCAGGGAAGGGGATACGGGAGATAGGTCGCCTCCTCGGTATCTCCAGAGATACTGTTAGGCTTTGGCTTAGACGATATCAAGAGGAGGGTCATGTGCTCACCCGGCCCCGACCCGGTGGACCAAGAGTCACCACACCTGAGGAGGATGAACTGATAAGAAGAGAAGCAGAGAGAGCACCACTATCAAATGCCGTGAGCATAACAAATACAACCGGACTTCACTGTTACCCGATAACCACCAGGACGCTTACAGGAGAGTGGGCTACGGTGTTTCATACCAGCCCACAAGGAAACCTTAACAGAGGCGCAGCGAGAGGCACGTCAAACGTTTGCCCAGACATATGTGAATGTGGGGGATGACTTTTGGAAATCGGTTATTTTCACAGATGAAAAGTGTTTCACGTCTGTCTCAACAGCCACTCGCCAGTGTTGGAGATTGCATAATACGAGGTATGTGCGTAGAAACATTCAGGAGTTATCAAAAAGTGGGCGTGTGACAACCTCCCTCCATGGATGGATGTGGTGGGGAGCTGTAGGTGAACTGTCAGACATTGAGGGGCACATGAATGGAGAACAATATATAAATATTATATTAGAGACCTCCTTTATCCCATCGGTGCGGGCTTAAGCAATTCCTGAACCACAGCCCATATATATGGTGCAAGACCATAGCCCAATTCATACATGTCGTACGGTCAGCCGTTGGTTCGAGGCTCACCTAGATATTATTCTGTTGGATTGGCCTCCTAAAGGAGCAGACTGCAATCCAATAGAGAATCTCTGGGCATCTATGGTTCAGGAATGGGGTGTGGAGGAAAAAATTAGGGAGGCAGTGAGGAGCAAGGCAAGATTGGTATGGGAGGGAATAAGAAACAGGCCGAACATATGTACCGTAGCAATTTAGTAGAATCCATGCCTACACGACTACAGAAAGTCATAGAAGCAAATGGAGGCTGGACAGAATACTAAACTAGGTCCAACAGGTATTTCAGCGATAGAGGCCTTGTCATGTAACTATATTACACGTGATATGTTTGATAATGTTATTGTGTTGCCGGCCTGGTAGTTGCATACTGCATACTGGTTGTTTCTATTTTATGTCTAAAGTGTTTGGGATACTTGTAATTATTGTCTAATTTTTGGGATACTTGTAATAATTATGTCTAAAATTTTTGTGAACTGTATTTAATAAACATGACAAATATGAGTCCGGTGTTATTTTGTTATCCAACGCTCGTGTTATACAACTCTCGATTCTATATAATGTGAAATAATAATTTATATATGAAAAGAATCACCATTTTAATGAGATTATCATACACGGCAGAATGACTAAGAATGAAGAATGAGTGTGAAGGAAACACTGAGCTTAAGGAGGAATCACGATCATAAAGAACTTTCACTAACGTTAAGTTTACCAGATTTTCGTGCTAGATAATTATATACAATAGATACAAGTAATCACATTAAAGAAACAATTACTGAGGAAGAATCTTGATGTTACAGTACACACACACACACACACACACACACACACACACACACACACACACACACACACACACACACACACACACACACTGAATACCTGTGTGTTCACTGGGTGGTATGGAAGTGCTTCGTTTGATTCGTAATTCTTAAAAACTTATGGGTATATTCTTTTGTGTCCCTGTTTAAGGTAAATATTTGAGGAATTGAAATGCAGTAAAAAAATATATTGATATTTTTGCAGCCAAAATATTATTGCATAGTATAACAACAGCAAGAGTTGTACGGTTTACATGACAGACAGTGAGTCAGGACTTTTTTCTATTTTTCGAAGCATATGTGTTCGTGCGTGTCTGGCCTTGTGATAGTTTGAGTGGGCTGTCGTCCAGAAAGGATCCGAGCCATATCTCCGGCCCAAACTCAGGTGGGCTAGAGATTGTGGTGCGCGAGTGTACATCTTTCAGGTTGAAATAAATACATGCATTTATAATGCAAGTAGGCATATTGAAACTGAGGGTCCAAAAGAATGTTGGGACACCTTGATGTAGGATACGCGTACAATGGAACAGGTTCTATATGAATTTTGTAAAAGGATAAAACAACTTCTGACTGATATTGAAAGCTTTTAATATATGTACAGTTTCAAAGCTTTCCAAACAAAGGATTAAAAAAAGATGTTCATGTTTTCGTCTCTTCTTAGCTTCATACAGTTTCTATGGTCTATTATACCTCCCTACCATACCATACGACTATGAATGTACACCATGGATATCATCCTCATATCCTGATATACTAAGAGAAAAAAAAAAAAACGCCCTTCCGATCGTGAAAAAATTAAAGTGGCTGGACGGAAAACAAGTTTTTTTTTTTTTTTTTTTTTATGTGGCCTATTCAGAAATACTCAAGTCAACATGATGGAAAGATGGCAGCCAATTGTCGTGGAAATTTTTACTTCCAAAACCATATTATTACTGTAGCTATAACGGGTTAGATGTGTAGACGGACTGCCTGGATGGATGGGCTGGGTTGGTGGGTGGGTCGGTAGTGGGAAAATAGGTTCATGGTAGGAATATGTCCATGGGGAATATAATCCTGGGGAAATGGGTCCAAGGATAAAATGGGAACTGGAAGGTTTTCTCCCCAAAAGAGTGGTCATCATAGGGTTTTACCCTGACAAAACTAGTTACCTATTCCAGTATTCACTCATTCTCTAATCATACCTTTTAGAACTCTGCCCATTACCTTCATTATCTGGTCCAAAAGCTCTATGTCTTTATAATTTCCTCTTTCCATGGCATCACCCTTCCCCTTGTACACATTAACAACCACACTCTTCAGCCAATCATCTGGGACAACACAAGCATGTATAATCGTATTTATCAAGTCAGTAACTAACCTCACTCATATATCTTCTGAGGCCTTCAGAATTTCGGCATTCAACCAAGAACACCTGTTGCCCCCCCCTCCTGCATCCTGCCTATTGCCCTGCTCACAGTAGCAACATCAATAAAAGGCCAAGGGCCAAACCTTCCCTATTCCAGTAAAAGTCCTCATTCAGCAACCAGTCATAATGCTCTCTCTAGCTGTCTTTAATACTTTCACTGTTCACCACTACCTTCCCTTCATTATTCTTCACACACTGCTCACCTGTGATATCACTGTTTTCCCTTTCCATCTGATTTCTCAGTTTAGATATTATGTTCTTCCTCTCCACACTATTAAGCCTATCCAGTAAAAGTCTCCGAGACTCACAATTTCCCCCGAAAACCTTTTTTCTAGCCCTGTGCTTGGCAGCCAAGTATTCCTCTTTGTTACCATCCCTTTTTCATTGCCGGAAAAACCTTCTTTTCTCCTTAATTGCAGCTTCTACACCCTCATCCCACCACCAAGTTGCTTTATGTTCTAGGGGCCTCTTGTCCATCCTCACACTGAATCAGAACAGGAGAGAGTTCTTAAAAAACTTTTTACTGTTCATTAACACTTTTGTCAACAGCTCCTTGTTCAGCCATCACTCTACTTATCCAGCCAGAGAAGGCATCCCATACTGTTTGGTTTTTCTATTTGTCTATCTATCCACAGCCAGACGCCATAATCCCGTAAGGGGCGCCCGTTTGAGTCAGTTGTTTTACAGGGAGGGACACTAACCCTCTGCCAACCCACTTGTTGACACATAGGGAACAACTATCGTTGTAAATAGTTTCCTGGTTTACAGAAACCATTAGGCTTGTCACTCAATGTAAAACCAGCTGAAAAGAGAAGAGTAATTAAAAATGAAAGGAAAGATGGGAGAAATGGAAAGAGAGGAAGGCAGACAAAGAAAAGGAATAATATAGGTGAAGGAAGAAGGAAGCAGCACTACATCAAGTGAGTGGATGATGGTCGCATAGGTCCTCTTTTTCATCACCTGCTCCTTAAGCACCGTGTCACATATCAATAACTTGTGTTGCTGCACACATTCCTCGCTCACTATAACTTAACATCCCTCATCAACGTCTTATCAGCCATCCTGAGCAAGTAATAGTCTCTCAGGCTACTATTTCCCCCAGACTCGTATGTAATCAACATACTTTTTTTTTTTTTTAATATGTGTTGCACACAGTCATGTTGTGTGTTGCACACAGTCATGTTGTGTGTTGCACACAGTCATGTCCATTGTCTCCCAAAACTCGAGTATCCTTTCCCCTCTCTCATTTCTTGTACCATATGCGCATCTCCGATGTACCCCATCATATCCTTGAGCTGCTTACCATATGTGACGACTTAAGTCCCCTCCCAAACCTCAGTTCCAACATCCCCCATACCACGTACCACACGTATTAAGTCATTCCATAATCAATCTTTTTCTACATCATCCAAGCCAGCCTGTGGAGCATACGCCGATATAGATGAAAACGAGACCCCGCCGAAAAATATTCACTATTATTATCCTTTCGCTCACACTCATTACATTTACGATATATTCCATACATTTCTCCTTAACCAGCCCACTCATACAACCATATCGATGTGCCCTACCCTGCCAAAATATCTTGTGTTGACAATCCCTCCCGGCAATCATTCTGGTTGATTCTCCCTTATATTTGACTTCCTGCACACAGCCAACATCCACCCACCTCATACTAAACGCCTCGACCAGTTCCCCTGCTTAACTCCTCAGACTACCCACATTCCATGATGCCACTCTGATCTCCTTGGGTGATTTAGTTTCCTCAGGCTTGAATTGATTTTTCCCCTTTCTGTCATAATCAGTAAGAATAAAACAACAGGGAGAGACAGACAATTGGTCCCGCCAAGCCGCACAGTCCCAAGTCCAGGCACGGGATCTGGGACCCATAGCCCACCAGCCATGCCCAGTGGCCGTGGCAATGGCCTCGGGGCAACCTGCTAGTACAGCTACAAGACACCCTTCAAGTGTACCTTGGACTGTAACTAGCCTGCCATTATACACCCAACTGATAGGGCAGCCTCCTGGGGTGCTACTCTCAGGTTCAGGCCTCATTCCATTGGGGGGAAGCATCAGACTGGAAAATCACAGTGCCTTGAACTGTATAGCACAGATCCGAGCCTCATGCTATCCCAATCCCCAAACTACACTGGGGGAGCCCACGTCAAGCCTCCCCTCAATAGGTCCACCACTAGATAGCAGGGGCAAAGTTTTCTCGCTGCATGCCCTTGATGGCGTCAACCCCTGTGACGTTGTCGGGTACATTGTGTGATATGTACAACACATGTAAGGTAATGCATATGACAGAGGAAAGTGCTTGTGAGAGTATGCTGGTCAACTCTCCATATTAGTGTCACACTGAAAAGGTCAGCAAAGAAGAATGGTCACATATTCTGGTAACAAGTGAAACAGGAGCTCCAGCTTTCCCTAGTACCAGCATTCCCATTCCCCTTGGGAGTACCACCCACATTGGCTGGTGCTGCAGCCTACTTCTTCCTTCACCTTTTTCTTTGTGTTTCTGTGTCTCCTCTCCTCTGTTCCGATTTTTCTCATCCATCGTATCATTTATTACCAGCCACGATAGTGAAGCTGGCATTTTTTCCAATTTTGTGTGTGTGTGTGTGTGTGTGTGTGTGTGTGTGTGTGTGTGTGTTTTATGCGAAGAAGAAGGAACTAAAGGCCACAAGCCTGCAATTATTGTTCCTTCCAAGAGAAAAACAAAATACAAGAGAGAGCCAAATTCAAGATCCGATCATTTCGAGATGCCTGGACACACTGCGTTTGAAAGACTGGAGATCATAGGACGCAGGAAACCCAGACAGAGGGAGACAGTTCCAGAGTTGACCTGTTGCATAAATGAAGGACTGGGAGTAACGGTTAACTCTTGCATTAGAGAGTTAGACAGAAAAGGGATGAGAGTTTGCTGCTAGAAGGGTGCTACGTGCCCATTGTAGAGGTGGAGGAATGCATGCAGACAGTTCAGAGGAGCAGTGACCATTTAAGCAGCGATAGAAAAGAGATAAAGATGCAACAGTGCAACGAAGAGACAGAGGTTGAAGTGAGTCAGTAAGAGGAGGAGAGTTAATGAGACGAAAAGACTTTGACTCCACCCTATTGAGAAGAGATGTATGTGGAGAGCCTTCCCACACATGAGAATTGTACTCCACACAGGGGCCGATAAAACCCCTGTATAGAGTCAACAATTGTGCAGGGGTAAAGAAGGAACGGAGTCGGCTTAGCACACCTAATCTCTTGGAAGAAGATTTTACAAGAGATGTAATATGATCTTCCCAAGATAAGTCCTGAGTAAATGAAACCCCAAGCATGTTCAAGGATGATACAGGATTAAGCTAAATATTATTAAACATAAGTGGGTATACCTGTGGAAGATTTAGTCGGGTTGATAGGTGTAAAAACTGAGTATTTGATGCATTAAAAACAACCAGATTGTTTTTACCCCAGGTAGGGATACGAGCCAAGTCAGACGTTTGGTGTGCCATAGCCTCATCCCTTGTTTGCTGAAGTAATTGCTGAGATGGACGTTGCGGGAACCGAATGGAAAGATGAAGGGTAGAGTCACCAGCGTATGAGTGGATAGGGTTAGATGTACAGCTTAGAAGGTCATTGATGAATAAAAGGAAGAGAGTTGGTGATAGGACAAAGCCCAGAGGAAAACCACTGTTGATAGATCTAGGAGAAGAAGATGGCGGAGGCTGAGGATGGTAGTATTAAACTACCTCTTCGCACAAGCAAGCTCTTCGTCGCGCTAGCCGTAGTTTTAAAGAGAAGAGGTTCCTCGTACGGCGCGCGAAGAGGTCTCTCGGGGCAAGGTCCAAGGAGAGAAGGTCTGTCCAGCCCGGGCGAGAATTCAACCTGGTTGGCGCATGACGTCACGTGGGAGACAGCTACTCACTCCACTCACTCAGTTACTTAGTTTCCCTAGGCCGCAATGGTGGAGAGCTCGGTGTTCCCATATATTTATCTCATACTAGAACAGTTATCAGAAAGATGCCACTGAACTGTGCAGTATTTGTATGCTATTCAGTCAGCAGAAAAGACATTGACATCAAATTCTTCAGGTTCCCTCAAGATGAAGACACTAGAAAGAAATGGGTCCCGCTGTGTAAGAGACAAGACCTGGTTAACACAAAGGAAGCCCGTGTCTGCAGTCTACATTTTGCTGTTCTATCCCTCATTCCCCGTCTTCTCTCTCTTTACTTTCTTCCTCACTCTCTCCATTTCCTCATCTCTCCGGAGTAGTCCACCCTTCCCTCAATTGCTGCTTTTTCTCTCACATCCTCTATGCCCTCCTTTTTTTCATTCAGTACTCCCACTTTCTTTTATTTCCTCCATTCCCTCTCTCCTTTCCTCCATCACTCCCTCACTTTTTAACTTCCAGTACTCCCTTTTTCCTCTCCCCTTCCATCCCTTCCTCTCCATCCCTCCATCCTGCCGTCCCGTTTTTCTCTTCCTCCATTTTCTCTCACTCTTCCTCATATCTACCTATCTATCCCTTCAGCTATACCCTCACGCCCTTCCTTTAAAAACCATTATTTTATACTCTGTCTCTGTCTCTGTCTCTCTCTCTCTGGGGGGCGCGGTAGCACAGTGGTAGCGCGCTGGACTTGTGATCGGGGGATTGCAAGTTCGAGCCTCGCCCGGGCTGCCGTGCCGGGAGGGGTAGCTCCCTCCTGTAACCCTAGCGGGGCTATATAGTCCAGTACAAGGCTCAGCTCGGGGGAACTCCATTTCTCCCATTTTCTCTTTCTCTCCCTCTCTCTCTCTCTCTCTCTCTCTCTCTCTCTCTCTCTCTTTTTCTCTTTCCTTTCATTAGTACAGATATTACCTCCCTCCATCTTCCACCTGCTCCTCCTTCTCCTTTCTTCCCCCATTCTGCTGTCCATCTCTCTATTTCTGCTCCTCCTCCTCCCTCACTTTTCTCTCTCTCCCTCCTCCTCCTCATTCTCCACTTCTCCTCTCTTCCTCCATCCCTAATTCCCTTTCTCCTTTTTTCATCCTCCCTCCTCTTCCACTTTCTAACTCCCTCCTCCACTTCTTTCTCTTCTCTTCTCTCTCCATACCTTCTACTCTCTTCCTTTCTTCGCTCACGTATTTACTTCATTCGCAAATACTGTATCTTCCTTCTCGCCCAATCACTTTTCTCTCTCTCCCGTTCCTCCCTACCGCTTCTCCTTCTCTCCCGTCTTGCTCTCCTTCTCTGCCTTCCACATTTTCTCCTTCATTTCTTCCTTTCTCCTTTCCTTCTCGCTTCCCCTCCCTCCATCTCTTCCTCCCCGACTCCAAATCACGGCTTTCATTTTTTTTTCCCTCCAGTCCATCTCTCTCTCTCTCTCTCTCTCTCTCTCTCTCTCTCTCTCTCTCTCTCTCTCTCTCTCTCGTTAACTGTTACATCCCCATTAACTAGTAGAAATGTTAATTATGCAATGAAAACACTTTAACCTTAATATGATCAGCTGAAAGTTCTGGGGGAGAAGCTATATAACATTATATTACCTCAGAAAAAAGCAGTATACCCTAAAAGAAAACGGAAGTCACCTTCGGCCGCCCGTTTATCTCCCACCTGACGTCATCAGAATTTGCGCACGAAGAGACCTTCTCTCCTTGGACCTTGTCTCGGGGTTGAAAGTACTGGAATACGAAGCAGAAGCATCACCCACCTCTTCCCAAATATCTTCGTATCTTTTTTTATACTGATATCATATTCATGTAACTAGTTAGTACCTTTACATTCACGAAATGCATTTGCAATTATTTAAAACGTTGGTTATCATTTTTTTGTGTGTGATACTATCTTTATTTATAGATTTTTAGGAGACTGGTGCTACCCATTTACAATCAAACTCCTGCTACCACTATAGAGCTCAGTAACTGTTACATGTACACAGCCCAGTCGTTGACTTCAGTCATTCCCAAGTTACCTGTGTCTCATACAGTGGTGATCCAGGCAACTACACAGCTTATTTCCGAGAGCACTTTATGTAACAGACTTGTAAACCATTCCACTTTTCACTACTGTCTTCAGAAGGGCAAGCACGTGCTATATTTAAGGCCGTGGTTAGAGTACTGCCATCCCCGCTAAATTCTAGCTGCCGTAATTTTAATCACTTCCTTTTTACGGTAGCCATAACTTAACCTAAATAACCTAACCTATTTCTAACATAGCAGAAAAACCAAACATGACCGCTAAATTCTAGCGGTTGAAGCTGAACTGTAGCAGTATTAACCTAACCAAACTAAAACTGACCTGACCTAATCTAACCTATTTCTAACTTAACTGAACCACGAAACCAAACAACTTAATTCTAGTTGCGTAATTCTAACCGTGGTTAGGATTTCGGAAGTCGCCGCTAAAATCTAACTACCGTAATCCTAATCACTGCCCAAAATTATACCACGTGCTTACCTTTCTGAAGACAGTAATGAAAAGTGGAATGGTGTACAAGTTTGTTAGATAACATGACCTGATCTAAACTAACCTATTTCTAACCTAACTAAACCACCAAACAAAACCGCTAAATTCTAGTTGCCGTAATCCTAACCACCATTGGACCCCCTCTCAAGTATTAAAGTATCAAGTATTAAAACCATTTCACACACACCACAAAGCCAGTCAGGAGACGGGACGTGTGTGCTGGGCAATCCCCAGGTCCTGTCCTCCCTACTTACTATTTTTTAATCAGCCCATACCCCACTGACCGGGCAAATGTATGGCCCGGCCTGCACTATATGTGCAGGAAATCTTCGAACGAACGAACGAAACTATTTCCTACCATTGGACTGATTCGGAGACGTTGTTTATCAGATTTAGCACATTATTTTCGCAATATATCACACAAGAGGGTAAACATAAAACAGATGACGGCAAACATGCGCTCCTCCGGCGTACCAATCTCACGATTTCTTTCCCAGAGACCACCCCCGCAGCATACCAACCCTTCCGTAGTCTCCTGGGAAGATGCTGCTCTGCCGGGGCTTAAAGGTACCAAACTGGGAAGAGCCTCTTCACGAAGATGCTTCGCGAGAAGGGGAAGAGGTTGTTTAATACTACCAGCCTGAGTTGCGCTGAGCAACAGTTGGCAACACGAGAGACAGAAAGAGGGGGGAGGAGGACTGTGGTAAACAGATACAAGGGAGGGAGACCGGAGAGGTGGTAGGGCACACCATCCAAACATACAAGTCGATGCGCTTGCAAAGCTTTGCATAAAAGTTCTCTACCCTACCTCTGCCACACTTTTAATAAAATTTGAAGTGACGATGGTAATTATGATAATTTTCTATCTGGGAATTCTTACTTCGTTCTTAAATTGATTCAATAGCTACTGTAAACATCAGTGATAAGTAAAAAGTGGTATAAACATTTTTCAACCATTCTTCTACTTATTTTCGCTCAAATTTTATTACTGTTGTCTCTCATTACCTTTGGAACTTAATTTCCACAGACAAAACATTCACGATTATAATGGTATAACGGAAAATTATGTATCACACAAAAGTGCAGATCTACAGGTATTAAAACATTCTTATATCGCGCGATGATTGTTGTTAAAAGATGTTAGAAGCTCTGTGGTCAGATGGTATGTGATAGCCTACAGCCCTGCCAGCCGTATGATATCTGTAGGCGCTTGGGCTAAAGGGGAGTAGCTTACTGAGATATCTAGAATGGATAGCCTATAGTAGGGATGAAAATCTCCTTCGAGTATTGTTTTCAGTTTGTTTGTATGTCTGTGTGTTTTTTAGCAAGATAACTTCGCAACTGCTCAAGATACCATCACAAAATTTTACAGGTGAGTAGTAGGAATAAAAAATCTACGAGTCTGAAGTTGGTGAAAGTAGGTCAAGGTCTGTGTGTTTGTTACCACGATAACTTCCCAACCGCTCAAGATATCATCACAAAATTTTACAGGTAAGTAGTAGGGATGAAAATCTCCTGCGAGTTCAAAATTGGTGAAAGTAGGTCAAGGTCAAGGTCATATTCCAAGCCGCGCTAGATATGTATTGGCTTATGGCTGGTGTGATTCCCCTATTGAGAGGGGCCTCTAGTTATTACTGTTCTTTCCACTTCAGGTCCCTCTACATTGGATGACAAGACTAATCGTTTCCAGTAACCCAGAAAACCATTGTAAACCTGGGTGGTAATCATGTAACCAAACAACGGGGTGATGTGGAGCCTTTTATGGTAACTCGTTTACTTGGGTGAAGAGACGTAGATGTGAAGTCCATCCAGGAACCAAACCTCCACACATTTCCCTGATTCTCACGGTGACAAGCCGCTGCCCACGGCCAGGAAACATCGGTCCACTGCACAGGACAGCGCTATAGGGAAGACTACTTGCTTGTAGTTGATGGGTCTGCTCGGACAGGCAGGCTGAAGTTAACAGTATCAGTAACTGTGTGTGTGTGTGTGTGTGTGTGTGTGTGTGTGTGTGTGTGTGTGTGTGTGTGCGTACACTCTATTGACTTTAAGTAGGCGAAAGATTGTCATCTTTCCATCTTTGATGCTGAGATCTAACAAGAGATTAACACTAGAATATGGTGCTAGTCGCAAACTAGTATTATGTAAAGAATGTAGATCCACAGTATTGCATTATTCTTCCACTGAATTTCACGAGACATAGGCTGCAAAAGGACGTTATTTTACTTCCAGTTTAAGTAAATAAATTAAGGTTGATCATACTTATCTATGTTTGTACAGAACTGAGTCATCGTCTTAATGGACCATTTTTTACTTTTTATTCCTACAATCTGAGTTTATGAATTTCTCTGACCCCAATTCTTTGGTAACTGAATTTCTTGGTAATGATGTAGTTAACTCTTTCGCTGAAGTGATGTATTCCTAGAAAAAAATAACGCCAGTCATAACCTAAATAACCAACCGCAAACAAGTATGACCATCCACGAACAAAAACAACCAGAAATAACCAACAACGTCAAAAGACAACCAAACACAGCCAAATCATAACCAAGTACAGTAACCGCGATCAACCATGACCAACCACGACCAACCACAACCAAGCACGACTCTACATTTTCTTGTAGGCAGAGCTGTCTCAGAGGCACGACCCTCGGGATATAAGAGGAAGAGTATGGTCCCTGCTTTAAAAGTACTTCGTCTCAGCTCCAGGCTTCCTCCATTCTGTCATTCCCTTGAGTATACTGCTGGTTGGGTGGATTTAACTGCCTTAAATGAAGTTGGAAGATGTATTATTATTTATGAACGAGAAATATAGAAAATTCGTCCACACACACACACACACACACACACATATATATATATATATATATATATATATATATATATATATATATATACAGTATATATATATGTACACACACACACACACACACGAGAGAGAGAGAGAGAGAGAGAGAGAGAACACAGCACAGACATACAGTATATAGACATTTACGCACACACAGACAAAAACACACTTATAAACGGGCGAATATCTGACTGGCTAAAATATAGGGTATTGCCTGTGTTTACCGTCTTACTGCGGTGTTTACCCCTTCAGTGCGAGATGTCTCTCTTACCCCCTTGTATCCGGTGACGTAATTTTTAACTTATTCTTGCTGTGTTGTGATGATTCCATTCAGCTTCCGACAGACTAAACGAACTGGAGGGATTAGGTGCAGCCTTATATTCTTAAGCACTGTTTAATTAAATCTGAGAATAAAACTGTCTGGGAGGTGCCTGAGTAAAGGGAGATATATCCCATTCGAGTGAAGAGCCTCATATGAATTCAATCGTGTGACAGTAGGAAGCAGCTGTATGAAAAACACTGAGGTCATTGGTTTTGAAAAGATAAAAAAAAAACATTGCTGTTAAACCCTTTACTCTCAAAGGTCTCCGTTAAGCAGAAATGAATCATTCACCTCTCGCACCATCACCGTATTGAATGGAATAAATTCACGTATAATATTTTCAAGGCGTCCAAGCGATTAATATTACAGAAGGAAATCCTACGCAAACAGCCCAAGAAGAGAGGAATAAAAATGCAGCTGGAGATTTCATTTCCCTAGCAGAGGCATGAGTTTATTTTGTGGGGGAATAATGGACCCAGTTGTACGAAGTCCAACAGGAAGTCAGCAATAAAGTGGAATGATACTTCAACCCAGCGCCGCTTGACTTTCTACAGTACCCGTCCACCAGATCACAATAATTCAATGAACTATCTATGGAATAATCTGCCATACTGTAGTAGTTTACCAGACTGCAAAAAAACAGGCAGTCCACCAAATCTAGTTCCCATTTTATCTCAGCCCTCGAAGCTACAGTGAGTAACAGGAGTCATCTCCGGTAAATCCATCCTAAACAATTTACCAAACAAAAAAGCTACAGGTCCAGATGGAGTTCACCCAACTGTTATGAAAAAGTGTTCCCCAAACCTTGCCTCTGTTTTAGCTAAAATATTCAGACTATGCATACTTACTTCTTCATTCCCTAATTCATGGAAGGAAGCTAATATCCACCCAGTTCCAAAGAAAGGAAGCTCCTCTGACTCCTCTGATTACAAACCAATAGCTATCACATATTCACTTGGTAAAGTACTTTTTTTTTTTTTTTTTAAATAACAGAACGGAGGATGGAAAAACAAATGGGGAAAAAAAAATAATCCATACACCAGATTACTGGTGTCCTCTATTCATAAAATATCTGTAACAGTTAGACTTGAACAATTGTGGGTTGAAATTTGGAGGAAAACAACTCTGGGGAAGCGAGTTCCAGAGAGATGCAGTTCGGGGAATGAAAGAATTCTGATAGGCATAAGTTCTGCAATATGGTTGAGTGACATTCCAGTCATGAGCGCTACCAGATGCCCGTGTAGCATGAGGGAAGGCATGGAGAGGTGGCACCATGGACGCAACTTCGTCTGAGCATTTGCCAAAAAAATATCTGTAAAATAATGCAAGGGAGGCAACATTCCTTCTTACTTGCAGGGGAGGTAGTTTATATGTAATGGCAGGGTTGTTAATGATTCTAACAGCTTTATTCTGAATTTTGTCTAGTTGTCTTAATGCAACCTCTCCACAACCATTCCACAAGGGTGAGCAATATTCAAGCTGAAAGCGCACATGACTCTTATAAATTATAGCTAACTGCTCATCGGCGAAGAAGTTACGGACTCTGTACAATAATCCAAGTTTCTTTGAGGCGGTTTTAGCAAGTGATCTCACATGAGAGGTCCAGCTGAGGGCACTGTTAAGTGAGACACCAAGAATTTCAATACGTTTGGAGATGGGAATATTAGTAGCACTGAAGGTAATGTACGAATCTGGCAATATCTGTCTATTAGTAAACTGTATATATTTAGTTTTACTAACATTAAAAGAGACAAGGTTGTTTTGTCCCCATTCACTGATTGTAGCTAGATCTTGATTTATGGAGATGGCTGTGCTGAGTTGAGAGGTAGAGATATTAGACTTTGTAAATGGATGTCTGAGTGTGAATGAACTATGTAGTGTTGAGTCATCTGCATATGAGTGAACGGGATTGTGAGTGACAGATAAGAGATCATTAATATGAACCAGAAATAGGGTTGGCGCCAGAACTGATCCCTGCGGCACGCCGGCGTTAATTGAGTGGAAATTCGAATATACATCATCTACTTTTACTCTTATTTTCCTGTCACTAAGATAAGAAGAATTCAAAGGAACAAAAGACGTTAGTCCATAGAAAGGGAGTTTGGACAGCAGGGAACGGTGCCATACTCTGTCGAAAGCTTTAGAGATATCAAGAGCTACTGCATGAGTTTCTCCAAAAAGATCAATTGATTGATGGATGGTATGAGTTAAGAGATTGAGTATGTCAATGGTGGATCTTTCGTGGCGAAAACCTTATTGTCTATCACTAATTAAGTTGTTGGATTCAAGATGTTTAACAATATGCTTATTAATTAAAGTTTCAAATACCTTACCGAGAGAAGATGTGACAGCTATTGGTCTGTAATTGGAGGGGTCAGACGAACTTCCTTTCTTCGGAACTGGGTGGATATTGGCTTCTTTCCATGAATTTGGGAATAAAGAAGTACGTATGCATAGTCTGAATAATTTGGCTAGGACAGAGGCAAGTTCAGGGGAACACTTTTTCAAAACAATTGGCCGAATTCCATCTGGGCCTGGAGCTTTGTTGGTAGGTAAATTGTCTAGGATGGATTTTACGAATCTTGTCTGTATTTTAAGTGGGGCAATTTCGGGAGAATCAAGTTCCAGCACTGAGACATTCTGGCTGGTATCATCTACGGTAGAGTTTCTTGCAAAGGTACTAGCAAAGATATCTGCTTTCCCACGTGGGTCATTTGTAATATTGCCGTCTGAAGATTTTAGTGGGGGAATGGAAGATGACTTGTTAAAGTTATTATTGAAAGAATTAAGAGTTGACCAAAATAATCTATTGTCATTAGGGTTGTTAAGTAGTTTTGATGCTTGCTTTTGAAGAAAGTTTGATTTAGATAGATTTACTACAGCTTTTGCATGATTTCTAGCAATTTTAAATTGGGAGAGTGATTCATATGTTTTTGATTTTAAGTAAGAGTTATATGCTAATGACTTTTGGGCTGTTTCTCTGGCACAATTGCCATCAAACAATTTTGGAGAGTTTGATCTTTTAGTGAATTGTTGACTTGGTATGAATAAATCCATACCAGCTAGTATTAAGTCGCAAATGTGGGACTGGGTAGAATTGGGATCACTAGAGAAGAAAGACTGCCATGGAACATCAGCAAGATAATTTCTAAATCCATCCCAGTCTGCCCTGTCAAAGTGCCATCGGGTCACCCTGACAGGTTCGGAATGGGGAGGTGTAGGAGGGTTAACTAATGAGGCTTTGATGAGATTGTGATCAGAGGATCCAAGTGGTGACAGTACCTCTATCCTGTATTGATCTGGATTATTTGTCAAGAATAAATCCAAGAGATGGGCATTATGATCAGGATTATCAGGTATTCTGGTTGGTTGCTTTACCAACTGGGTGAGATTAAACGATTCCGCAAACAGCTCGCATTCTAGACCAGCGTCGTCAGTCCAGGCAGAATGCAATAACCATTCAACATTGTGTATGTTAAAATCACCCAAAATGGTAATTTCATTGCCAAGGGCAAGGTCAAGGTTACTCAACTGAGTGGATATGGAATCAAATACACTGGGTTCCGAAGAAGCATTGGGGGAACAATAAACTACACAGATATATTTGGTAATGTTTTGGCAATTTAATTTATATAATGAGTAATCAAAACTGGATGAAGTGAAGTTTAAAATAGTATCAACTGCATATTGGGATTTGATATAACAACAGGTGCCGCCCTTGTTTCGAAAGTTTGTAAGGAGATGGTAACCGGGAAAACAAAATGGAGATATATCGGTAGAGGGTGAGATTTGTGGTTCTGTGAGGAAAAGGGCCAAAGGGGATATGGACTGAAGGAAAAAATGAACTGAGTTTAAATTTGTGGTAAGGCCGCGGATGTTGGTAAAGAATAAGGCCGCACCGTCACCTCTTCGCCGACGATCATTCCCGGAAATAGCAACAGTCGCTGCCGGCACAGTCGCTTGATGGTGACCGGGAGGACCCTGTGCCTCCAGCCCTACCCTGCTGGTGGTGGCAATCCGAGGTACCACCTCATTTGATTGTAAGATTGCAGCAGCCATTACTAAAGATGTGAATAGAAGGTGTGATATGTTATGCGCATGTAGTGTGGTGTAGACAGTTGAAGGTAGAGGTATTATGAGAGCATGCTGGCCTACTCTCTGTGTAAATGAATGCACTGAAAATGTTCAGAAAAGGGAGATGGTCAGGATCAAGTCCTGAGGGCTGGTGAAACGGGAGCTCCAGCTCTCCCTATCACCAGCTTGCCATCACCCTCGGGAGTACTGCCCTGTTCGACTGGTGCTACAGTCTACTCCTCTGTAATTAATAAGCACATAGTTAAACACCTTGAATCCAACAACTTAATTAGTGATAGACAATTTGGTTTTCGCCACGAACGATCCACCATTGATATATTTAATCTCGACTCAAACCATCCGTCAATCAATTAACCAACATATAGAAACTTATTCAGCAGCCCTTGATATTTCTAAAGATTTTGACAGAGTGTGGCACTGTTCCGTGTTGTCCAAACTCCCTTGCCATTTTGTTCCTCTGTTTTCCTCATATCACGGCGACAAAAAAAAAAAAAAAAAAAAAAAAAAAAAAAATGTTTTTTCCAATTTCCACCCAGTTAACACTGGTCTGCCACAAGGATCAGTTCTGGTGCCAACCCTGTTCCTAGTTCATATTAATGATCTTTTATCTGCTACCAACAATCCCATTCATTCATATGCTGATGGTTCAACACCTCACAGTTGATTCACACTCAAACACCCATTTACAAAGTATAACATCTCAAACTCTCAACACAGTGCAGACATCGTCATAAATCTAGACTTATTTAAGATCACTGAACGGGGACAAAATAACCTTGTCTCATTTAATGCTAGTAAAACCGAATATATACAATTTACTAATAGACAGATATTGCCAGATTCGTATATTCCCTTCAATGCTACAATATTCCCATCTCCAAAAATATTGAAATTCTCTGTTTCAGCTGGACCTCTCATGTCAGATCACTTGCTAAAGCCGCCTCAAAGAAACTTGGGTTATTCTACAGAGTCCGTAACTTCTTCACTGACAAGTAGTTAGCTATGATTTATAAGAATCACGTGCGCTCTCAGCTAGAATATTGTTCACCCCTGTGGAATGGATGTGGAGAGGTTGCACTAAAACAACTAGACAAAATTCAGAACAAGGCTTTTGGAATTTTTAATGACCCTGCTGTTATAGATAAACTATCTCCCCTACAAGTAAGAAGGAAAGTTGCCTCCATTGCATTATTTTACAAATACTTTCATGGCAAATGCTCAGACGAAGTTGCGTCCATTGTGCCACCTCTCCATGCCTTCCATTGTGCTTCACGGACATCTGGTAGCGCTCATGACTGCAATATCACAAAACCAATTATTGCAGAACTTCTGCCTATCAGAATTTTTTCATTCTCCGAACTGCATCTTTCTGATTACAAGATTGTGACAATATGTGATAACTTTTACCTGGTCGTGGTGTAGTGGTATGCTCTGACCTGAGAGTCCCGGGTTCGATTCCCGGCATAGTGGTAATGTACTGGATGATTTTTCCCGTGTAAAGTACAGGTTTCTCTCTTCATTCTGACTTGCCGTAACTGGCTGGGATAGATTAAAAGGTTGCCCGAGTGCCAGGGTGTTATCTTATCCTCTTCATGCCCACAGTAGGGGCAGAGGGATATTGGTTACAAGATTGTGACAATGTGAAAAAACTTTTTTCCTGGTCGTGGTGTAGTGGTATGCTGCTTGACTCTCACCTGAGAGTCACGGGTTCGATTCCAGGCATCGTGGTAATATACTGGATGATTTTTCTTGTGTAAAGTACACATTTCTCTCTTCTTAACTCATTAGGAAATTCACCATTGATTTTATTTTTTTACTTCTCGATAAAACTAACACCATTTACACATACACAATAAAGCCACCACTCTTCAGACAACACAGGCTAAACCCTATGAACAATGATACTCACTTAAACCACACCATACCATCTACTGCATACACTTCACCATTCAGACTGCATGAACCACATGTACGATGACACGCGCTTAGACCACACCACACCGTGTTCACACACACACAAATGAAAGAAAAGCATTCAGGAGCCGAATGCTAACCGCCCTCCAAAATATGCTTTTGGCCAATTTACAAGTGCACCCCCCCGGGGGAAAAGGGGGTGGACCCCCTGGGTGGACGGATGGTGGCTCCCTTCCCTGGGAGGCCTGGGGGCCCCCCCAGGGGGCCATGGGTACAGCACCCATCCCTGGGAGGAGCCAGGGGGCAGCGGCCCACCCGCAGGGGGGCTGGAACATTTGGGCCAAATCTTGATACCCTGAAGGTTTCATGTTGGTAGATGAAGCCGTTCATGAGATATACTGGTGCTGAAGGTGGACAATAAAAACTAGTTGACCTTTGGCAGCCATTTTGGTGACCTTGACCTTGACCCCAACTGCTCATTTTCGAACGTTGAAGATTTTGGCCATATCTTGATACCCTGATGGATTCATGTTGATGGCTCAAGCAGTCCATGAGATATAATGGAAACACACACACACACACACACACACACACACACACACACACACACACACACACACACACACACACACACAGGCGGGCAAAAATAATATCACCTCACCTTGGTAAAGGTAGCCGAAAACAAAGACACAGTCTTGAGACAGCAAACACGACATGCATTTTTGTACCATTCTAATACGATCACAAAGCAATGCCAATGCACACGAAAGCCGTCCCTGGTAGTCATTTTAGTGCTGATGTATTAGCACAGCAGGATATCTATTGGTAGTTAAAGATGTCACCTATCAAAATTGGAGTAAATCGGGTGAAAATTTACGATTTTATGTCCATTTGAAATTTTAGGCCCGATCCACCTGATACTGCCTCCCCTACTGCTAACAGGGGGGTGACCTACCGGATGTAATAAGGCATGTTTTAGCATGCAGATTTAAAAGATACACCTTTAGGTTTTCGTTTCATGTCGATATGACTAATTTGGAAGGAGATATGGAAAAAAAAAACGGTTTTCCCTCCCTTTTTTTATTTACCTTTCTTGGGCTTACTGTCTGGGCATTGGTCCAGTTTGGCCCAAAATTTCATCAGGAGATCAGGTCATAGCCCATCATCCCTGTAATCTTAGTTAAAATCGCAATAGTAGTTTTCGCGTAAAGATGTTAACAAACAGACAGACAGACAGACAAACAAACAGACAAACCGAGTGAAAACAATACCCGTCGCAGAGCCCCCCCAGGGTGGAGACGGCCAATAATGGCGTGTTTGCCTAGAATGATGTATAGCTAGTGTATGATGCATTTGCTGAGATAGTTCCTCCCATAAACGTGCAACGCAGTGCTGAGAGCGTTCCTACTGCCAGTGTGCAACGTAGTGGTGAAAGAGTTCTGGTTGTGTACAAATAAGAGTGTTTGTTAACACAACGTACCGTGCCAGACACGTGCTACACGTGATTACCCCTCAGGTCTCTCCCAGCGATTTCGTAACATTTAGACAGAAACTAGACACGATCGGAGTGGGATGAACCTACTGTAATTTCAGTAAATGGTCAAGATGTCATTTGAGGTGTTTTTTAACGAGTTCCTGTGTATGTCTGTCCGTCATTGTTCAACTCCAACTGCACTAACATTTTAGAGAGTTTACATGTTAATGGTGGCAGCGAGGTCAAGAACCCTATTTATTCTGCATTCTGCCAAAATTGTTACTTCTTTTTTCAAGTTTAGTACACTTATCCCTGCCAGCCCTCCTCACCCAACCAACTGAAGTGCGAAGCACAACGTGTGAGGTGACGAGGCTGGGACGTCTCCCTTCCCTGTCTGTTGCCTGCCTGGCTGCTGCCTGCCTGCTGCATCCCTGCTGCCAGTCTACTGTCTTCTTGCCACTTTGCACTGGCCTTGATTTACTCACGGCTTCTGCCGTTTCACCCTGAGTCAAGCCTAGACGTGGGAGGAAGAGAGTGTGTTTGTCATCAGCCCAAAGCATCCTTCAACCCAACAACATTTCTGAGCCAGCCAACTGTTGTGTTAAAAGTGTGGCGTGGATGGATCTACCCAACAACTCTCCCCTGTCTTCACTGCAATGATCATCATATGCAGTATCATTAGATGGTGAGTCAGAACTGTTCAGTGCAAAAGTTTTTGCTTATCACCTTCAGAGTATTTAATCTCCAGACCAATAATCCTTATAGATTCATTTTAAAGGTTTGTTTTACACTATTTAGATACTGTACTTAAAACAAGCTTTCCCAAATCATTTCTCATACTAATGACTGTCTTTCTCTTACCTTCCTTTTCGTATGAACTCTTTATTTGTGAACATTTTGTATATAAATACTCCCTTTGTTAATTGCTACTGTACATAATATTTTACTTTTGGAATGAAAATCATGAATTAACGAAAGTCTCTGTTCATGTTCTATGTGTGAATGAAGGGATGGATGCATTAACCTTACCTGAGATGTGCTGTGTAATTGGTTTCATTAACATATGAGTAATAACTGTGTTCCATCTTGGAGGATGGTTTGTTTTACCTTTACTTACAAATTTCACCAATCATCCACTAATGTTTGAAGGCAGTCCAATTGGCGATGTCCTAATGAACCCATCAACCATAAATATATGCCAGGACATACCACTCTCTTTAACGTAAGGATGATGATGATAATGATGTACATGGTGTATATACCATAAAAAAAAAAAAAAAAACTCTGTTGCTTCTAATGCGACTCCATCCGTTGACAATCCCTTTGACATTGCCTTTGCTTGTGATTTCCCTGAACATAAATCGCACTTATTTAATACTTTGCAGACCTATAGAGATGTTGTGTTAATACCTGGGGAACCATTGGGAAAGACTAATCTTGTACAGCATACCAATGAATTGGTTCCCGGTACTCACCCAGTTTATGTACCAGCACGTAGACTGCCACATAGTCTACATAAATAAGCCGAGAAGATGGTGTGGGATATGCTTAACCCCCAGTGACCATGAGTTCAAAAATTTGCATGGTCCCTTGGCCGGCTACGGAACCATTACTCAAAAGTTCTAAAAACGATTTAGTTTTCTTACAAATGTGAAGAGAATCGTCTGACGCACCCGGTAATGCGTTTTTCAGGGTCTAAATCCAACCTGTGATTCGCTATGATATACAGAACATACCATAAAATTACGGCACATGTGCCATTAACCTGTAAACATATCAGAGAAAACATCCGAGAAAAAGTGACCACCTGAATACTTTGGAGGGTATAGTAGGGTTGGGTAAACGTACCAATGACTTTCGTTCCCTTCCTATAAGTGTTCATTTTTCTATAGCTCATACTAATTCAACGTCACCAGCATGTTTAGTGTAAAGCATTTCTGAACACCAGTAGCCATTGCGATTTTAAACACGACGTCACTGAGCACTCCATCAGTTCATGGAATAGGTAGCTATTTTCTTGTCCAAAAGGTGAGTTCAGACCCATTGTTGACTGCCGTAAAGTAACCTCTGTCAGTGTACCTGATCGATTCCCATTACCAGTTTTGACAGAGTTACTGGAATCAATTGACCCTACTTAGCCTTTTACTAGCCTCCGGCGTCGATCAGCGCCCTCCAGCACCAGCATCAATCACATCAAATTAACACAGTCTATAAAATATTGCGAACAACTACAGGAAGGGAACGAAGATCACTTGGATGCTTACACGACACTACTCTAACATCCCAACCACTCAGGCAATCAGTTCATCTCGGATGTCATTGCCCATATGTTTACATGTTAATGGAATTGAGCAGTATTTTTATGAATTTTTTCCGCAAATCACAGTGAATTACAGGCTGACTTTAGGAAGCTAAAATATGCATTCCAAGGTGTGCCAGATGATTCCTTTCATATCGCTATGAAAAAGAAACTTGTTGTCAAAATTTGATACAAATAATGATCCTAGAGCTGACTGGGATGCATGCAATTATAGCCATTAGAGTGTGAGTCTTTACTGGCAGGTAGAAATGGAAGACTGGTCTCATCCAATATGTGCATTTATTACCCCTTCTGGCCATAATCATTTTAAATGGCTACCCATTTGTCTTAGAAATGCTCCATCATTATTTATGAGACACCCAGTTTGTATTCAGTGGTATGTCTTATACTGATGACATTGTTTTGGGTAAGTTTATCCCTGAACATTCACCAGATTACCAGGTTAAGTTCAGTAAATGCAACATCCTGTATAAGAAAATGAAATTTCTTGAACATGTTGCTGATGCTGAGGGAATTTATACATCAGATGAGAAAAACGCACCAGTACTGATGATATATGGAGTTTCCTTAGACTGAGTGGCTACAGGTGGTGATTTATTCAAGGTTATGCATAGATCATATCCTTTTTACTAAATTACTTAACAAAAAATAACCTTTCCTTTTGATTAGCCCCTACCATGTCAGCGACACAGATACATGGCCCCATTTAAAACGCCAGCGATGTAAATCTACGTCTTGATATATGCATCCTCAGAAAATTTTATTCATCATAAATATATATCTGGTATACACCCACAAACACATTGAGCTGGCTGGGGTCAATGACCATGTGAAAGGCTATGCACTTTACCTCGGAAGATTTCAACGGTTGGGTGGGACCAACCCAACTCGATTCAACTAACTTTCTGGCTTTGGTGAGTACTTTTATTGGTCCCAGAGATCTTATATTGATGTATTAAGCGCATTTAGCCCCCCCCCCAAAAAAAAAAAAAAAAATCGGCCGACATAGAGTGGTATTACCTTATTTTTCTTCCTCGTTTTACACTGCATCTGTGAATTCTGAGTTCTTTCTTCTATCTCACGACCGTATGTCCGATGCTTTTGTCTCGTTTGATCCCTTACACGTGTTCGTCAGTTGTTCAGTTCTTTCATCTTTGTCCTGCGTTTCTTTTTAGTATCCTGCCTATTACAACTAACCCCTGTGGGAGTGCTTTGGTCCATAACCCTTCAGTCAAGACTATTTCTTGTACTTTCTTTCACACCTGCCCCTAACATACCCGTTTGCCATACTCACTTCGACCATTTACACTACTTCTGTTTTTTCCTTTGATAATGTAAATGTTACATCTTTTCAGATGGACATGACTGATTACCAAAACAGTTCTGAAAATGTGAGCCTTCAGATGTCTACCCTCCTTCATCACTTTCTAGAGTTCTCATTTTGTGCATCTGTCTATTGCATTTACCCAAGTAGGATTCTTAATCATAGTGGTTTTCTTCATTGTTGTGTTATATGTATGGAAATAAGACTCCATGAAATTAGTATAGAAAAGAAACACCTGAGTCCAGGAAAAACAATGAAACTTGTCATTTTGGGAAGTGATATGAAGAATATGCAGCCTGATACTGAAATTGAGGGAATTTGAGTGGGACCATGACAGCCCACTACCCACTGCACATAGCCAAACATCAACTGCACCACCGCCAATTCCATCTCCACCTGTGCAATGGTCTTTTGTGCACAAACGTGTGAAAATACATCACTGTCATATAAATGGTGTATTGAAAATCTCTGCAAAGTTTATAAAGTTTACTTACATTAGATAATAAGCTGGAAAAGACTCATTACACTCTGAACATACACTGTTCCCTATTATCTAGTTATTATGAGACCTTACTCTCTCACAAAGACCTGAAAATCCTTCGTAATTGGGGGTTATATTAACGAAGTTTTATTAACCCGTCATGTTCCAAGCTATTTCGCACCTCTGATGCCCTCCAATCCCGAGCTATTTTCGAAAAAAAAAAAAAATTGTTAAAACCTCCGCTTTTGGCAAGAAACATCGAAACTTCATAGAGAAATCGCTCACCTGAGGTTTAAAATATTCGATCCAGGTAGCAGTACCTCCTTACCTTACTGGGTTTTCTAGCAGGCTGGCACCAAAGAAAACTAGTTCTATGGGAGGGTAACTATTTCACACTACTCATAAATGGTATTCATTTATTTACTTAGTACGAATTTATATGTTGTACGAGAGTATATTGGTTTTCAAACAGTAATATCGGCATTTCACTCACTAACTCATCACCATACCTGACCTTTTTTTGCCACATTACCTGATCATCATTTCTGACTGTTTCTTCTTCAAATGCCATGTAAACTTTGTCCTCCACATTGTCATTGATTGGGGAATCACTCTGGCCCTGAATGTCTTTATTGGCCAGGTCACTGGTAACAGGTGAATTCCTGAGACAAAGGCGTGCATGGGGGGGAGGTTATGCGGTGTAAGGCATTGTCCCTGCTTGGCATCTTGTAGAAGAATAGAGGATGGTGTCCCGTGTATACATTCGAAAAATCACGTGCAAAAATTGAAAAATGTGCAAATAATGAACCTTGCAATTGCGCAACGTACCAGTACGTCATCCGGACTGGCAAATGCAAAATGTTGCAACGTACCCATACGTCGACGGGACACCTCGGTTAATCACTATAAGGTATCACTATTATTCTCAGTCATATGATCATCTTATTTTTTTTTCCACTAATATTTACTGTTACTAAGTTTATGGTAATTTACTCTTTTTCCATCATACTAATGACTAATCTAATTGCCATTCTCTTTGTAGGTGCTTGATAAGGACACATCTCTTATTCTTAAATATTGGATTGCACGTGGATTCTTCCAATTTGACTTATATATCTCCTTCCTATCTAGCATATTCTTATTATTACAGTAGGTTAGTGACCACCTACTATTCATACTACCATACTATTTTGTTGTTATCCATCTATTTCATCAATATTATTATAATTTAATTATCTTTTAATTAATAATAATTGCATCTCTAATAAGTCGGGAAACATCTTGTCTACCTGTGGGAGAACTATATAATGTATGATGATGTATATATGCCTAAATGTATAGCTATTGTACGATACAATTGCTGAAAAATTCCTGCCGCCAATGTGCAGCATAGTACTGAAAGAGTGCCTGCTGCCAGTGTGCAGCGTGGTGCTGAGAGAGTTCTAGTTGCGTACTGATCGGAGTATTTGTTTCCTCATTGTAATGTGCTAGACATATGCAACATGTGATCACCTCTTGGTCTCTCCCAGCAACTTAGTAACAGAAAGAAACTAGATACAAAAGGAGTATGATGTATCCATTATCAATAAATACTAAAGACATCGTCGGAGGCTTTTTACATCCTGAGTTCTTGTGTGTTTGCCTGTCATCGCTCAACTCCAACTACACTAACTTGTCAGAGAGTCTACACTATGGCACACAAATTTAGACCATACCACATCACTAGCCTCACCCAGACTCAGCCCATTGTCCAACACAGTTGCATCCTGATACTGCATCCTTTTTAGCACTAGAGGATAATATTAATTTTCAAAATGACGTCTCGGATTGAAAGGAGTTATGAAGTCTGTGGGAAAAGTTCAGCACTAACGTCAGCTTAACCTATTACCCCAACATAATCCGCCAAAGGGACAAAACTCAGATATATTCCACCGATGCTTATAATAGCCTTACGCATGAGGAATTTACCTTGTGCCTTCATTCATGTTTTTGTACCTCATTTTGCTATTACCTCCTCCAAGGAGGTTATGTTTGCACCCTTGTCCATTTGTTTGTTGGTTGGTTGGTTTGTGAGCAAGATTACAAAAAACTACTGGACAGATTTCCACGAAACTTGGTAGAAGAATGGGCCTTGCCCTAGAATAGACTCCATTATACTTTGGTGCAGAGCCATATAAAGGTGCGGATCCAGGATTTTTTTTTTTTTTTTCACTGTAACATTGCGAGATAGGGCGTTTATCGACAGTTCCGTAAATTTTTCAGTGAATATTGCATGTATCTTGATAAGAAAATTAGGAATATTTAGGATGTTGATATCTACGAATGTGTACAGCTTGGCGCAGATTCATATAAAATTCCGGATCTAGCGGATTTAAATATGTCTTTATAAGGGGAAGTCTTTCTTCATATTTCATTAGACTTGACTGAATTAAAAGGAACTGCATGTTGGGCTTGGCGGAGGTACGCGCTCTACTGACTGCCATTCTAGTTCCTCATGTTTTCATATCAGTAATTCCAACACCACACACACACACACACACACACACACAGTTAGAAATTGTACTTTAATAACACTAATGCCACATCACACATTGCCATGCATCACATTGCTGCACCGAAGAAACAAATGCTTCATAATCCCACCTATTTCTGAAACACGTCCCTCTGTCATGCCACACATTGCAACACTGCTCACTGCCACCTCTAAAACAAGCATACTTCACTCTCTTCCCTAATACCGTCTAATCACACACTGACACACTGTTACACTTAACACTGCCACACTACACACTTCCATACAAAAGACTGCTATACCATAGACTGACACATGTACCATCATATCACCTACAGGTACACTGCCACACCAGGCAGTGATGCAGAATACTGCCAACCCATACACTGCCACACCACATACTACCGCACCAAGAATTGCCACACCATACACTGCCACACCTCACACTGCCACACTATACCACACCAGCCATCCCCACACTGCCACACCACACACTGCCACGCCACATACGCTTCCACATCAGTCACCCCCACCGCCACACCACACACTGCCGCACTGTACGCTACCACACCAGTCACCCCACACTGCCACACAATGTACTGCCACATCATTCACCCCCAGACACTGCCAACCCATACACTATCATGTCACACACCGTCGCACCACACGTTGCCACACAACATACTGGAATATATATACTGTAATCTTCTCTAAACATCTTATACATATTAACTTTGTACCAACAGATGAAGTTATCCTCGAAATGAAGGCGTTATAAATTCAAAATTTTCCTTCGCTATTGTCACACTATGAGAACAGAATAGATTCAATTCCATTCAGTAGAAGACAGAGCACACATCCTAGCCCCTGTCCCCTTCCCCGTATGTGGATACAGCTAAATAAATTAACATGAGAGAGAAGGGGTTATTTGTCTTTTCCGAGTTTCACCAGTTCTCGCCAGGTGTGCCTTCACCCTTCTCTCTCTCTCTCTCTCTCTCTCTCTCTCTCTCTCTTCCGTTTTACCCCCTTCACTCGTTTTACCCTTCACGTCCTTAAGTTCCCTAACAAAGACAGGAGGAGGGGAGAGGCCAAGGGGGCAAAACAGTGTGGAGTAAAACAAGGGCCACTTGAGAGTTTAGAAATGAAGTTTATATGACTGAATAACTGTCTAAGCATCAGTGACTTCCAACCTGATTGTCTAAGTTTCAGTCATTCCTAATCTGACTGCCAAAGCTTCTGTTATTTCACCCAGGCGAATTAAGCTCCCCGTTTTTACTATTTGTGCTTCACAAACCCCTTATCTCTCTGCTTTAATTTCGGTAACTTATAAGCAGGTCATCTAAAGCTTCAGTTGCTTCGCAACCTGATCGATTATTCGCAGTTTGACTCTGTAACCGTCGATTAATTCAGACCTGATCGTCTAGGCGTAAATTATTGATAACCTGATTCTCTGAGTTTTTTAACCTAATTGTCTGACCTTCGGTAACTCCTAGAATTCCTGCCTAAACTTCGAATGTATTCACAAGATTTTTTTTTCTTTTAAGATTCAACTCTTCACCATCTGAATGTTAGTACTTCTTTATCTCCTTGTGTAATCCAGATACTGAACACTTCCACCCTTATTATGTGAGCTTCTGTTTCTTATAATCTGAATGACTTATCATTATCATTGCGATTTCTCTTTCTCATCAAGCAGTAGGATGAGGCAGATAAAAATTATGACAGACAGAGAATCAGTCAGTACAATCGACAGTGAAATGATCCACTCATTCACTCACAATTCGAGTCCCAGGGAATCTAACCCTAAGCTTTAGTTATATACCATCTAACTGTACTTACTCTCGTGCCTAATTGTCTCCTGTAGACAGTGATTACCCGCAGCCTCATTGTCAGCGTCCTAGCCTGATTGTTTTGGCCCCGGTTGCTGCCATTTTCTTTGTGAGCCTCGCAGACGTGTCTTCGAGGAACTCATTTGCCTAAAAGCCTGGTTTGACAGGGAGGTTTGGAGGCTTGAAGATGAGGGAGGATGTGACTGGGTCTAGTGGTTTTCAGAGTACACACAAATGCACGCAGAGGGACATACACTCCCATGCACTCAGATGTACTTGCAAACACACACACATACGGACGGACATACAAGCTGATGCACTCATATACACTTGCAAGCACACACACACACACACACACACACACACACACACACACACACACACTTGCTTATTTACCCTTCGACGCACACATACATACAATCCAAGCAGTTATCGGGCAAGTATTATAAGCAACAAGCCAGTAGACAACGATGGTCAGCTCTAAACGGACCAAAGTTTGGAATGTGACCGGAGTTTCGACACTAAGAGTCATTTCAAGATGGAGGTACTCCTGTGCAACATTCCACCCAAGAATCATGGCCCTGGCTTTAAAATCTTTGGAGCTCTAGCATTATGCGCCAGCAAGGTTGTATTTTAGCACTTTCCACATATTTTGCGGTTGATGACTTTTGACCCCTGCCCTGGCTGATATAGGTCATACATGTATGAAGCACATTTATTGTACTCACTTATGTCTATAAGCATGGAAAGTTTCATTTGATTCCATTCACCCACTGTGGAGATAGGGAACCTGAAATTCATGGAATGGCCCACCAGAGGTACAACTTCTACGTGGTGCTGCCAGTGACTGGAAGTGACTTTCGTCCCTAAATTCAATTTTGTATACAGACACTCCAGTGCAACATTCCATTCAAGAATCATAGCCTTGGCATATTAATCTTCAGAGCCTTAGCATTTCACATAGGCATAGTCGCGATTTTAGCAATTTTCACCATTTTATAATTTGATGACCTTTGACCCCTGACCTGGCCAGTGCAGCACAAATGTGTACAGTAGAAAGTTGTAATACTAGTCAGTGTCTATAAGCATGCAAATTTTCATTCAGTTCCATTGAGTCGCTGGGGAACTAGGTGGACATTTATGAAAACCAGTACTGGTTGCTAGGAATGCTGAAGGCAATTTTCGCAGGGTTGCTACTTGAAAACTAGAAATGATGAGGGGAAAAATGAATGGCACACTTCTGATAAGGAATGACCTCAAGATTATATTTAAACAAGTCAAATTTTCCTACGCCCATTAGTAATGCTTCTACAACTCAAAACGTGAAAAGTATTGCTATGTCAACGTCCCACACTGCCGCAGGCTCCGACATCAGTAGTTCAGCATAGGAGGGACGTCATCGAGTGAATCGTTCTTCTTAGGGTCAACCTTTTAATATGCAGTACACTCATCCTTACACATGATCAACTCAGGCATAACAACCCTGGCTTCTCACGTTCGTTTTCTTTATTTTACCAAGTAATAACAGTGCTTCATAACTCCAGAGCTACACTAACTTCACAAGGTCACAAGTCAATTTAACTGAATTCCTCTGTTCTCTCCCCTGTCCCTGCTCGACACTGAAAATGTTCTACTATACTCTAGCAACAACAGTTACCAAATCGAAGACATCCAAAATATTCCAGAGTTTCCTTACATTGTGTAGCACTCTAAATTCTTTAGCAAATTAAATAACACAAGTTAACAATCACCTATATAAAATATTATGGAGAAAATAAAAAAAGATACGAATGAATGCATAAGTTGACAAAGTAACTCCATTCACAGAAGCATGCCATATGGCAACTCTGACTCCTAACGGAAAAATTTTAGAATTGTCGAGAACTCTCCAGCACTACCCAACTAGCAATCCAGCTTCTTAACACTGCCCCTTCCCTAGTCCTTTTGTCGTCCCGGCAAAGCTACACAAGACTTACAAGCATAATCCCTAGTCCCTAATAAAACATATAATTATTCACAAAATAATCCTTCAGCTTATCAGGTCTTCTCCTATATCACTTCTGACGTCTCCGCTCCTACATGCAGTCCATTTTTCAAGGGATGAATTGGCCTTCTTCCTGATCCACTTCTTCCTAGAGAAAACTGTCACCATCATCTTGTACTACAACTTCAGCTCCTTGGTCCTCCTCAACATCTTTGGCTTTGGGTGTGCACAATTCCTCAGAGACATCCCAGCTTTATTGTCCTGGCCCATGGTACTGCCATAGACAATTTATGTGTACCACCTCTGGGCGAGATTTCCTGCCTTCCCGAAACAGGTACATTATGTATGGCAGGTGGTTCATCACAGTGTAGGGCCCATCCCACTGGCTTTGCAGCTTCGGTGACTGACCCTTCTTCCGTTGAGAATTGTATAGCAAAAGACTGTCACCATCCCTAAAACTCACCTCACTTGCCTTGGCATCATACTTGTGCTTCGACACTTTGCCTGAAACTTAAGGGCTTCTCACACGTGATGATGTACCTCAGCCAGTCTTTCCTGAAGATGCTTCGCATAGATGGGGGTGTCGGTAGGCAGCTCTTCACCTGGTGGTCTTCCCAATAGATCAACTACCATTTGTAACTCGTGGTCCAGCATCAGGTTTGAAGGGGTGTAACTGGTAGACTTGTAGGATGGAGAGTGATTTGCCATCAGCAATGCAGTTTATTTCTGGTCCCATTCCATCTTTACCTCTACACCATACTTAAACAGTTCTTGTCCCAGGATCCAACTGAACTTCTTCACCATCCCATCTGACTGTGGCCTTAGTGGGGCCATCCTTGTCTTCTTGATCCCCAGTGAAGCGCTCATGGAACACAGTAGACTCGAAGTTTCTACCGTGTTCTGAATGTAACTCTTCTGGCATCCAAAAATGACAGAAGAACTGGTCAACCGACCCCTGAGCAACAGTCGCGGCCTCTTGATCGGGGACGGCATAGGCTTTTGACCACTGTGTGAACTAGTCCACGGCAACACATTCATATCAGTTTCCTCTTTCAGTGAGTGGCACAGGTCCAGCAATGTCAACCGTGACTCTTTCCATTGGTGCACCCACTTGATAGAGCTGAAGTGACTCACAACCACGGTCCTTGGGTCCCTTCTTGGCACAGCATACATCACAGGCCCGGCACCACTCTCCAACATCCTGATGCATGCCAGTCCAGTAGAACCTCTGTTGCAGCCGATGTAGAGTTTTCTTCACTCCCAGATGCCTACTAGTGATCTTGTTACAGTGATATGCACAGGCTTTCAGAGGGGCAGGGGCTTAGTTGAAAAAAAAAAAAAAAAGGTGTGGGGCACTCCCCAACCATTTTTTTTAAAATGAAATCTGCAATGCCACATTGGCTATGTTTACGTAAACACAAAGAAAAATGTTAAAATTGCATGTGGTAACGATTCTTCAATTCCATTAAATTCAGTGCATTATATATATATATATATATATATATATATATATATATATATATAAAACTATTTATATTATATAAATGGAAATTTGTTTAAAAAAAAGGCAATTTATAATTGCAAGATTTTCAAAACATATGAAGATATGGAAATAATGGAGGGTGTTAACAATTATCCAGTTTTACTTATATTGACTTTTGGAGGGTGAAGTGCTTGAAAGGGTACAACAAGGAAGAAAGGTTGCTGGTTCCTTGAAGGTATTGAGTGAGTATGGAAGTGAAAAAGTTATTACATGACAGTATTGTGATACCAATTCTGACGTATGGAAGTGAAGCTTGGACGTTGTTGGAGGGACACAAGAGTGAGAGCAGTGGAATTGAGTTATTTGAGAGGAGCCTGTGGAGTCACATGGAGAGACAGACTGACAAATGAGGATGTGAAGAAGCATTGTGGTGTGGATGTGGATGCGATAGGAGGCATTAGGAGACACACACTGAGGTGGTTTGGCCATGTGGAGAGGATGGAGAGTGAGAGACTGACGAGAAGAGTGTATGTGAGTGAGGCAAAGGGGGAGAGAGGGAGGGGAAGGCCAAAGATGAGATGGAGGGATAGAGTGGAGGGGTATATGAGAGAGGGTGTATGTGAATTGGTAGCAGGGCAGTGAAATGGTGGGGGACAAGGTGACGTGGAGGCGATTTGTTTGCGGCCACCCCGTAAATAGGATTAAGGCGTCTGGCAATAGATAGATAGATAGACAGACTTTTATCTCTCTTACCATATAAATCACAGTATTTTGACGATTCGATTCATCATGAGAGGACAAAGCAAAAAAAAAAAAAAGAGAGAGAGAGAGAGAGGTGACAAAGGTATATATATATATATATATATATATATATATATATATATATAATGTTTTCCTAATAGAGCAGTTGACCTGTGGAATGCACTACCAAACCCAAATGAAATTGTGTGTCAATATTATTCTTGAATTTAGAAATATGCATGATAAATATAGCTTAGAAAACTGTACAATAAGAGCTTGACTCAATCCTGTAAAAATGCAATTAGGTAAGAACACACACACACACACACACACACACACACACACACACACACACACACACACACACTTGTTATGTCGTGGTACCTTGCTCTAAAGGAACTGTGAAATGTGCCCAGACGCAACTTACGAATACTGTTTATACTTGGCCAACATGTCCTGAAGACAGTAGCTTAGCCATTCTGCAAATAGAAGTTTGAGGGGAACAGGTTAGGACAAAGCCTACTCTGAGGAGGCTTACTGGTGTATAGTGTGCACAAGTTAGTACTATGAAATTTCAAATGCGGGATGGGAACAAGGGTCTGACTGGGAGGCCCCACATGGTTACGGCACTGGCTGAAGAGGGTTGCCTTCTCGTGGGAACTGCTTTATGACTCGCTGGCTCCACTGGCCATGTATACAAAAGTCAGTCAGCCTCCTCCCTGTCCACCAGAGAAGCATGATGAAAAGCAGGAAAAGAGAAACTTCAGCCTGCAGTCCACCTATTTCACATTCATGTGAACATAAGCATACAGCAATAACAACAACTTGGTCAGCAAATATTTTTGGGATAACTGCATCTAAAATACTCCACAGGAAATAAGCTGAGCTCACATTATCCTATGGGAGAGCTAAAAATGTCACTGAAGACCAGAGAGGCCAGCACAACCTAAAGTTAAGTGTCTGACCCAAGGAAACAAGAATATACCGTCAAATCCCAGTTTCGTACCGGCTTATACATCGTCATTCTCATCATCATGTCAGCTATAATGCCCTTCTGAAAGAGGAAGTCCGTTATGAATAAGAAAAAAAAAAAACATGTAAGTAAACAGCATCCACCAATTAAACGGACCAATGAGATAATTAACCATGAATCATTCAAGACTTCGAAATGCTGTTTTGACATCACAAGCAATACCATTTTCACTTATTTTTTAGAGATGCATTTCACATCCACCTGTGACATAGTCATTCTGAGGTCGGAGTGGTGTTCACCGTTTACCACTTTGTTTTATGCACATTTCACCACAAGCAAATAGTAATTTCTTGGGCTTATTTCATTATATAGATCTCTCAATTCGATAAAATATGATCAAAAGAAGTAGGCCCAAAAATTACACTGGAGGCACAAAAATATGATTTTCTTACCTGAAGAGTTAGTGTAGTGCCGCGATACCAGTTATAGCCCTGTGTCCCTGACCAGCATGGTCGCAAAATTGTGCAAGAGAGTCTTGAAAGACAGGTGGATAAAATATCATGAGGAGATGGACATTTTGGCAGAAAGCCAGTCTGGATTCAGAAATGGAAGATCATGTGTCTCTAATTTGTTGAGTTTCTACTCAAGGGAAATTGATGGGCTACAGGAGAAAGATAGTTGAGTGGATTGTGTGTACTTGGATCTGCAGAAAGCCTTCGACAAGGTACCCCATATTCGACTAACATGGAAATTGGAGCACCTAGGACGACTGAAGGGGAACATCTTGGAGTGGATGTGAGACTTCATGAGAGATCGACAGATGAGGACAGTCATAGAGGACGGGATGTCAGAGTGGAGGGAAGTAACAAGTGGAGTCCCACAGGGCTCGGTGCTGGTGTCCGTAATGTTCCTGATTTAAGTCAACGATATGATGGATGGAACTGAACAGTTATCCAATTATGTTTGCAAGTATTGTAAACATCATGACAGCAGAAGTTGAAGAGGGTTGTAAAATGCTAAAGAAAGATCTGGACAGGGTTTACGGTTGGAGTCGGGTATGGGATATAAAATTCAGTGCCAAAAAATTGCAGATATTGAAAGTGGGTAAAAGTACTAAGAGTCCAACACTGAATTATTCGATGGGAAAGGAACCAATCACAACAGAAAGAGAAGAAAAGGACCTGGGAGTATTGGGTCCATGATCATTTGTCACGTGAAAAACACATTAACAAGATTGTCAGAGAGAAATACAAGCTTTTGACAAACATATGAGAGGCATTTCAATGCATGGACGAGGAGATGATGAAAAAATTGATAGTGACTCTGATCCCCCCAAGGTTGGAATATGCTGCAGTGGTGTGGTCCCCACATACAAAGAAAGATATCAACCAGATTCAGAGAATAAAAATAGCAACAACCAAGATGCGCCCCAGTCTGGTGGATCTGTCGTTCAAGGAAAGAATAGAAAAGTTGGGTCTGCCTTCCATAGAAAAAAGTAGAGAGGGGTGAAATGATTTCAGTGCTCAGGGCCATGATGGGAGGAGACAAAACTGACTGAGAAGATTTGTTTGTATGGAATGGGAGGAACAACAAGGGGACGTGGCAAGAAATTGAAAAAGCCAAGTTGTCTGAAGGATATCAAGAAGTACAGTTTTCCGTACAGATGCCTTGATCTGTGGAATAGCCTGGACAAAGAGATCATCCAGTCCGAATACTTAATGAGTTTAAAGCAAAGTTCGACTGGTTGAAACACGGAGATCAACCCCACGAGCGTGGTTCATTTCTTTTATATCACAACTAGGTAAGTGTAACTAGTAAAATGCATCCAGTTGGCTTGGAACAGGCCAGCTGATGAAACAGACCAGTTATCTTTTATTTATATCTTGGATAGACTAAGCTAGATGGCTGGTATTCATCATAAATTGATTTGTACACTAAAAATTCACCATTCAGTGTGAATTCTTGAATAAAAAAAATACATAATAAACATGAGTTTATGGCAAGATAGCCCGAATTTGTGAAAGAACATTTTAAAATATAGGATGAGCATAAAGTCCCTGATTTTGACAAAAAGTACACTCTGCTTTCCCTAAGTTTGACTAGAAGGGCACTTTTGATATGAAGAAAAAAAAAAGGGGGCAGGGGCTCAAGTGCCCCGAGCAACCCTCCCATGCATGTTCCTGTCCAGTTATGAGACTCGTCTAAGACCTCAGGCCTCATATTCTTGGGAATCACTAGTTGCCAATACTTGGTGAGGCCATTGGGTGTCTCCCACTAATGCTCCAGTAGTCCGTTGTTCAAACAAAGAAGGTCCCACTAACTCCAGTAGCTCTTAATTGCAGGGTTCAATCTGGAAACCTCTGCCCAACGTCGTTGCACTGTACACCACTGCAGCCACTCTAACACTGGTTTTAAATCTGTATCCTCCATCTGCATATTCTTCAGGCCTTCTTCAGCTGACATTGGCCCTGCCATCACAGTATGGAGGCATTTCTTGCTAAGATTCTCATTCCTACTACACTGTTTCCTGTCTCTTCTTCCATGTACTCGCATATTATTATTCAAAGTCCTCTTGCATTTCCTCAGTGGTGGGACTTCTTGGGAAAAACCTGGCTGATTGTTGTCACTATCTTTTATCAATTTCGCATCTTTTTCGTCTTCTGCATCCTTCTTCATATCGTCCATCTCTCTTGGCCAACATAACCAAAGTGTCCGACCTCACCACATGTCCAACTTTCTTTTGTTGTGAACAAAGGTTTCCATTCACTGATCTGTTTGTGCTCCTTCTTCCATTTATAACACCTTTCTGTGACCTGGCTTCCCATTTAACCAGCATAATCCTCTGAGCTTCTGTTCCCTCTACTACTTGGAGCAGTCTTCTTCCTGTGTCCTGGCTCTTCACAATATCAGCAACTTCCATCAAATTTCTCTGCTTCACATATCCGCCCCTTTCTTGCCGTGAATCCTGCACCACATCCTGCCTGCAAAGTGGATGTACTGGACCTGACATAGGACTTAAATTCCAGAGCCCTGGTTAGTGCTTCCTGCATACTTCTTGGTTGAGCCTGTTTCGCTTACACTTTCAGCCCTGCACTATCAAGAGGATCAATGAACTGGTCTCTCAAAAGAATGGCCAACAGGTTAGGTGCTGTTCCAGGGTATGCCTTGTGTTCCTTACATTCCAGGTCATGGGCAAGCTGCTGTAGGGATTCACTTCAAGCCCGTAGGCTACAAGGGTCCAGAATCTTGCTCTGTATACCTCACTCTCGTACATGGTCCCGAAACTGCTCTCCAGCACTTCTGCTGGGGACTGATAACTGTTTCTCTCCTCCACTGACACCTGGCCATGAATCTTCACTGTGACACCTAAGGCTAGTTGCAAGCTGTACTGTTCTCTGCTTATCATCCCAACCATGCTGATCAGCAAGTTTTTAAAACTGCACACAGTAAGCTTCCCACTATACTTTGCCAACAAATTTATGTGGCTTTTTTAACCCGCCCTATCCCAGCAGATTTCTCACCAATGATCCCCCCCCCCCCAAATCCCGGCAGATTTTCGATTTTTTTCTTTTCTAGCTCAAACCTCCGCCTTTTACTAAAAACATTGGAAAATACCAAAATAAGTGCCTACCTGAGCTTATAAGTGCATTCTACAGGTTTCCCTCCAAACATTTGGTACCGTCTTCCCTGGGTACGCGCTGCTGCTGTTACATTTTCTATTGCAGGGATAACTATTGCAAACCACTCAGAATAGGTAGATATTTGTTGATTTGTTACAAATTGATATGTAGTACAAAAATATATTGGTTTTCACACAATAATGTAGGCAATGTAAATGTTGTTTCACTCACTGAACACATTAACATTGCCAAATTCTTGCACAGTTGAATCACTATGACTCTTGTTTCAACATACACTCTATTTTTCAACTTACATAATACTTTTCCACAAACATTATACCAGTTTCCACCTTGTATAATTGTTATCACATATTTACAGGCCTTACTATTATAATGAGCATCATGCTAACAGGTGAGTTGCTGAGACAATGGTATGTGGGGGTCACGCGGGATCAGGCAGTGTCGCTGCCTGGTAGCTGGTAGAGGAAGGTCTCCCACATACGCCTACAAAAAATCACCTGTGAAACTTGAAAAATGTGCAAACGATGGATCTCGCAATTGCAGGACGCTCTGATACGTCATTGGAACTGAGCGTGAAACAAAGTTGTAACATACCCATACATCATTGGGATGCTGCGGGTTAAACTGGACCCCCATTATAGCCATGCACTTCTCTAGGATGGGACCTAAAAACTGGGGCATCATAATTAAGTTCAGGACTCGAGACTCCTACATTCTGATTATTCAGTCCTGTAATTCTACCTTCAGATGCCTGGGATTTGTCAAGATTCAACATACTCTGTCCATTTTTTTTATATGCTTCCTGCACACTAACCTGAGGCTCAGCAGTGCAAGATTTCTCTACAGCCTCAATTCTCTCACTAATTGTCTTCAACTGGTCATCTACATACTTCAGCTGGTCGTCTATATGCTATTTGCACTCTGTGTATCATATTGTTGCTTACCTCACACTTCTGCTGTTGTACCTCAACATATACTTCCTACTTCAACTGTTGCTGTTCTTCCTTCATTTTCCCTATGAAAACTTCTAGCTGTCCCTACATTCTCAGTTGTAACTCATTCTGTTGCTCCTGTAATGCCTTTTAAACCCACTCATATCATTCTGTTTTTCACTTTGCTTCATTTGTTCACTTTGTTTTTGTAGTTGTTCACTGAGTTCTTTCTTGAACTCTTTTTGTTCTTCACTTCGTTCATGTAATTGTTCTCCAAATTCTTTTGGTCCTTCATTTTGCATTCTTAATCTTCACTTTGTGCTTATGGAAATTTCTTCATTGCAGCCAGAGACGCCTCCTCCTGCCTAGCTTGGCTTCTTGTCTGTACACCTTCCGGCTTCATGTTGAAGATTTGACTCACAGCAGCACTTTTCAATCCTCACCCCTAACACGAGTTGTTACATCCATGATCCACACTGCGACAGGCTCAGACAGCAGTAGTTCAGCGTAGGATGGACGTCACCCAGTGAATTGTTCTTCTTAGGGTCAGCCTTTCAATGTACAATGCAAAGATCCTTACACAAGATCGACTCAGGGATAATAACACAAGCTTCTCACGTTTGCTGTCTGTATTTTACCAAGCAATTACACTGTCTGCTTCACAATTCCAGCGCTACACTAACTTCACAAGGCCACAAGTCAAAGTAAACTGACTTCCTCTATGCTTTCCCCCATCCTTGCTCAACACTGAAATGTTCTGCTATACTCTAGTAACAACAGTTACCAAATCGGAGACATCCAAAATATTCCAGAGTTTCCTTACATTGCGTAGCACTCCAAATTCTTTAACATACAAACTGAAATTAGAATACACAATTTAACAATCACCTAAATAAAACATTATAGAGAAAATAAAAGAGAATATAAATCAATGCATAACTTTACAAAGTACCTCCACTCACAGCAGCAGGCTATCTGGTAACTCTTACTCATAATGGAAAAATGTGAAAATTGTCGAGAATTTTCCAGCACTACATAACTAGCAGTGCAGCTTCTTAACAGTATGAATAAACTGGGTTTACGGCCTTTAGTAGGCAACGAGTTGTTGCCTAGCAACCAAAACCTTGTGAACACAACTAGGTCAAAGGCTGGCAAATATTTCCAAATCTGGTTGGAACTGGTTATTTCTAAACAGTGGAAGTGCCTGTCATAATTAAGCAAGGAAGAATGAATACAAGAATAAAAGAAAGAAAAAAACGCAACTAACAATAAGGGCAGCATTTAGGTGGCCAATTAACCCACCGTGTACTGTCGACGTATGGGTATATCACAACTTTTTTTCACACTGAGACCTGACAATGTACCAGTTCTTTCTGCAATTACAAGGTCCGTCATTTGCAAATTTCTCAAGTTTCTCGGGTGATTTTTGATGGGCATATGTGGGAGCCTTGCTTCTACCAGCCGCCAGGTGGCAAAACTGCCTGACCCCACGTGACCCCAGCACACCATTATCTCAGCAACTCACGTGTTATTAGTGACCTGGCCAGTAAAGACATGTCACTCTGAAGATGAAATTCAAGTGACCCTTGATGCCTTCACAGGCGAGAGTGATTCCCCAATCAATGACGAAGTGGAGGACAAAGATTATGTGGCACCGGAGGAAGAAATGAGCAGAAGTGATGAGTAGGTAATTTGCCAAGGAAGGTGCGATATGTTGATGTGTTCGGTGAGTGAAACAATGCTTATATCGCCTATATTATTGTGTTAAAACCAATATATTCGTATGAACAAATATCTACCTATTCAGAGTGGTTTGCAATAGTTACCCCTACTAAAGAAAATGTGACATCAGCAGCACAGCTCCAGAAAAAACGGTACCAGGTGTTCAGAGGGACACCTGTATAACACATTTATAAGCTCAGGTGGGCACTTTTTTGGTATTTTCTAATGTTTCTCATAAAAAAGTGGAGATATGAGAGAAAAAAAAAACGAAAATCTGCGGGGACTGGGGGAGGGCACTGGTGAAAAATCTGCCGGGAGGTGCTGGGTTAAACATTTGCGGTCTTTTATTCCCTTTAAACTATTTAAATCGAATCTTCTACTGTAGCACCGAGTATTGTTTATTAGATATTCACTTAGAACAGCTTGCCTCAACTTACTGCATACTTGAATGTATGTTGTGGTTTTGGTGCAGCCCTTATTAGCAATAATTCTTCCTTATGGCATTTTTTTTATTGCCCATACCTGCCCCGGAGGGGCTTGGGAATAGGTTTTGCTTTATCTCGATTTGTCTGTCTGACTGTCTGTTTATATGTCTATCTGTCTGTGTGTTAAGAAATTTACGTAAAAACTACTGGTGCAATTTTGACTAAAATTACAGGGATGATGGACTACGGCCTTCTTATCACGTGATTAGATTTTGGCCAGACCGGGCCAATTCTCAGGCTAGAGGCCGAAAAAATAAAAAATAAAAAAATCGCCACAACTCTTTTCAAAGTCGTCCTATCGACATGAAACCAAAACCTAAAGGTGCATCTCTCAAATCTGCATCCTATAACATGCATCATCACATCAAGGCGGGCCCCCCCCCCCCTTAGCAGTAGGGGAGTCAATGTCAGATGGAGCAGGCCTAAAATTTTAAACGGACATAAAATCATCAGTTTTCACCTGATTTACTCCAGATTTGATATGTGACATCTTTGACTAGATATCCTTTTTTTTTTTTTTTTTTTTTTTTTTTTTTTAAATGTGTCCGACTCTGGGCAAAGGCTTCACAGCCTGCTATCAAGGCCCACCAGTCCTCCAGTTGTTTTTATACCTCATGACTAAAATGACTGCCGGGGACGGGTTTGCTGTGCCTTGGCACCGCTTCTTTATTATTTTTACCGATCATGCTCCGAACATGTCACGTCTGTGTGTGTGTGTGTGTGTGTGTGTGTGTGTGTGTGTGTGTGTGCTCACATCTTCGACCATCTGCTTGTCTGATTGTGTGAACGTTCGTCTGTCTGTCTCTCCGTTTGTCTACTTTTCCTTCTTTATTCCAGGCTTTTGCGGCCATAATGTTAAAACTGAGTGAACAAACTTTGAGGAGCTTCTTATTTTAACTTATTTATTAAATACCTGCATTTTTGGATGATACGCAATGTGGTCCCTATGGTACGCATCCCAGTTGTTTTGTGTTGCAAGGACGGCTCAGCCAGTGTCCATTTCCAACAACCTTGTTCACTTACAACAATGTATGTTTTTTTCCGTCCAGTGGTGGGATAGTTGTTTAGTAACTTCACGAAGCAAATATTTTCTTATTTGAAATATAGTTAGATATATAGATAGACAGATAGATACGTAGATACATAGAGAGATAGAAGAGGCAGGGTCGGAGGATCGAATCCACCCAAGGGTCATTGGTAGACATCAGGAAGGGCATCCGATCATAAAATGTTACACGCTTCAGTCCAAAAGTCCTCTACCCAGAGGCAATACCTTAGCCCTTCTGGGATACCTGGCGTAAAACCAAATTATTATTCTATTCTATATATATATATATATATATATATATATATATATATATATATATATATATATATATATATATATATATATATATAATGTACATATAATGCCTTAGCCCTTCTGGGATACCTGGCGTAAAACCAAATTATTATTCTATTCTATATATATATATATATATATATATATATATATATATATATATATATATATATATACAGTATATATAATCATCTCATCAGCCGTTTGAGTGACCATTGCAGGACCGGCCTATCCCCACCGAAGTGAGGATGATACAGCCAATGTAACTCTACCAAGTGACTTGGGCTGTCTAGTAGAGATTGTATGTAGAGTGAGAAGTGCTTGTTGTAGTGTTGGAGTGGCTTTGGATGTGTGTGTAGTCTGTGAACCAAGTATAATCACCCTGCGCAAGCCGACTGGGTGCAAGCATACTTTATAGTATGTGACACTGGTTCAACCACAGCACCCTTTGTGTTCGCCAATGCAGTACTTGGCCTGAAGAACGCTCCCAAAGTTTATTACCCTGGCGGGGCGCGATCCCTCGTTCTTCAGTGTACGAAAATGCACACTTTACCAATGTATCATGTTAAGCACATCAGGAGGAGAGGTCTTTCCCAAGCTAAATGAAATAGTATGTTGGAAGCAAAAAATAAAACAAAGTCAATGCAGCAGCTGTTGTAGCCCAAGTTTCATCTGAATGTGAACCCAGTGTACTGCCGGCTGAAATTACCCTTCTGCTGCAGGCAGACACCTAATGACATGCTGCGTGAAGGCGCCACTCTCCAGCACAAGGGGTCATTGTACTGAAGGGACTCTTGGAGACTGTTACTACACTCTTTTTGCCTTAAATTGGCCCAGTTTCTTGCTCCATTGCAACTTATTTCACGGAGGTCATATACAGAAACAGACAATGATACGACTCTACGCCCTTTCCATTGTAATTCTCGATGTCTATCGCCATATGTTATAGTTAATCTGTTGTTACATCTCAACAAGAAAATTTTAAAAAATACAGTTTTAAGCCTAATTAGAGCGAAAATAGTATTATATCCAAAAATAACAGATCTTTCATAGGACGTACAGAAAAGTCTATGTCAGCTGCATTAAAAAAGACTAATAATATTATATCCATTTCCTAGTGAGTCTAGAACCTTAATTGTCGGTTGACTTCTTACTGTCCGGCAAACGCCAGACGCTTCTATTTATCATTAGGATGGCACTGAGAGCAGTAATTTGAGATGGCGTAGTGACTTCAGAAGAAAGAAGAATAAGTGATTGATTAGGAGAATGTATATGAGTGAGGCAGAGGAGAGGGTATGAGCAGGAAGAGCAGAAGACCTAAGATGGAATGGAGGGATAGGGTGGAGGGGTAAATGCGGAAGAATATTGTGCGCTGGATAAAGGGCAGACTGATCGTGGAGGACAGGGTGATATGGAGGCGATTCGTGTATTGCCACCCTCTCCAGGTTTAAGATGTCTAATTGTAGATATTCAGAAAAATGAGAATGTTCCGAGATGTAAGGGGTCAGAACGTTGCTATCACCTTCCCACTGATGCAAAATGTTTACTATACTCATCCCAAGGTTGGATTTTAAAAAACTGAGGAAAAAAAAAAAACTCATGTACAGGTATGTGACTATCCCCCAGATGTTTTCCTTTTGGGGTAAGTATTTGTGTGTTCTTAGGGATGGTATAAGACGTGTGTGTGGGTGTGTCCCTTCACGGGAACCCCCGTGTCGCGGTGGGATGGCTTGCGTGCCCTGTTAATAGGACTGTGGCACGGCAGTGTGTGTTTTCTCCAGTTAGCTGTTCTTACTTTTTTTCTAGTCTTAGCCACTGATGTTGTTTGTCATGTTTTGGGAATTTATGCCAGTGACATACTCAGTCATCTCATAAACGGTGCATTTACCCTTGTAGCCGCTGTTTCGGTGACTGTGGGTTCGAAGTGGAAATCAGTCTAACCTGAGTTTGATTCTGGGTAGGGTTGGCCGGTTTACGAACACTGAGTGAAGATCAGGCATAGACCTCCAAAGTAACAGTTAACTTTTGTAAATAAGGGCGCGCGCGCATGTGTGTGTTCGTGTGTGAAAATATATATATATATATATATATATATATATATATATATATATATATATATATATATATATATATGGGGCGGGGTCTATGTGTGTGTGTGTGTGTGTGTGTGTGTGTGTGTGTTTAGGGACCAGAGGCTAAGCTATTTTATTACAGAAACTGCAAGTGCTGGTAATCACCCACACCTCTCATGGTATTAAGTGACAGGAAAACAAGCGAACAATAATTTGTCTCCTTTGATGGACTGGGATCGTAACGTCCAGAACACACGACTTTAACTGAGGCTAAATGGTTTTGGAGAATGAAAAATTCCCGAATGCGTGACTCACATGATCTGCATTTTTGTGAGCTTTATAAGGCAAGTGCAGGTAGATTTCCATTTGACATCCACCTAATTCTCTCAGGAATGATTGGCTGAAATACTAATGAATTTTTGTGTATTACTCTGTTTGGTTGGAAATCTATCTATCTATCTACTTGTTTATATATATATATATATATATATATATATATATATATAGAGAGAGAGAGAGAGAGAGAGAGAGAGAGAGAGAGATAGATAGATATATATATATATATATATATATATATATATATATATATATATATATATATATATATATATATTACGGTATATCACGAAGGTGCAAATGCCGTGGGACGCATAACCTCACTCACCCTCCCACTCCACCCATGCGGGTCCCTCTGTGCAACCCTCCAGGCAGCAACTGTTCCCTCTCTAAGTATCTCCTGACAGGAATGATCGACCTGCTCCAGCCATAAGTTACATGGCCTTCCCCTTAGCCTCCTCAACCCTGGGTTAACTCGTTTAGAGATCACCCTGTAAGCAGGATCAGCCTTAGGAACGCGGGCCAAATGCCCATATAGCTGGATCTGGCATTGACTTATTATGTCGGTAATAGGCCTCGGATCAGTCTCATAGAGTAGTAGCTGGTCGTACCAGCGGTATCCCATGATCCTGTGAAGACACTTAGTACCAAAAGAGTCAATTCTCTGCTTAAAGTCACTGCTTAGTGTCCATATCTCACAGCAATAAACTAAGACAGTGAACACCAGCTCCTTGAAGATGCGAACTTTCTGCCTTCTCAACAAATCATGACAGCACCAAATACCCGAATTGAGTGAATCCATAACCCTGTAGGCCAGACC
>NC_136972.1:12691161-12726079 GCF_032717465.1 Coenobita brevimanus | reverse complement strand
GTAGTGCAATAATGTTTCTCTGCACTTTTTACTTGTCTGCTGGCAGATGCAATTGGTTGATTCTGTCCTCTTTTATCTTCTTGCATCAATACAGCCCCTAATCCTTTAACTGATGCATCTGTACAAATAATAAATGATTTTGTGAAATCCGGGTATGCCAAACATCGTGCATTTGTAAGTTTTTTTTTTTAATTTGTTAAATGCTTGTGTTTGTTCTTCTCTCCATTGGAATATAGCATCATTTTTGAGTAGTTAGAATAGAAGAAAGGCTATATGAGAGAATTGTTGTATGAATGATCTATAGTACCCTGCTAGACCTAAAAATTGTCTAACGTCGTCAGTCGTAGTGGGTTCAGGGAAGTATCTCACTGCCTGTATTTTATCATCAGAAGTGTGAATACCTTCAGCACTTAATCTGTGGCCTAAGAATATTATTTCTTTAAAGCAAAATTTGCATTTAGAAAGCTTAATCTTTAAACCAGCATCATCAAGCTTTTGTAAGAGTAGGTCTAATTTCTGGAGATGTTCTGTGATATTTTTCGTTGCAATGATAATATCATCAAGATAAACAAATATTCCTTGTCCTAAAATTCCGGACAATACCTAATTCATAAGACGCTGGAATGTGCCCGTGGTTGTCTTCAGTCCAATTGGTATTCTTCTGTACTGATAATGTCCTGTATTTGTGGAAAAGGCATTGTATTTACGTGACTCCTGATTTACTGGAATTTGATAGTATCTGCTGAGCAAATCGATCGTGGAAAATACATTATTTTCTGGTCAAATATTCTGTAGGATGTCGCCTAGCAATGGCATGAGAATTCGGCCCAGGATTGTGTGATTGTTTAGTTTATGGTAATCTACTACCGCACGCATTTCTCCACTTCGTTTGGGCACGAAGAATAATGGGGCATTCCACGGGGAGACTGATGGCTCAATAATTCCAAGTTTTAACATTTCATCGAGATACTGGTTTGCGAGTGTACGCTGAGATTGTGGGATTCGATAGGTAGGTACGAAATTGGTGGTGTATCTGAGTGCACGTTAATCTTGTGATTAATCAGGTTAGTACACCCTAATTTTTCTCCGGGTAATGCTACGGTGTCCCTATGTTTTTCCAACAGGGTTAACAAATCATTTTTTTCATCAAATTCACCTGAGTGAATTAAATTCTCTTTTATGCTTTCTCTATCCGTAGATTTTATCTCACTTGTGACTCCAGCAACAACTATTTCCTTCACAGGGGTGGGACATTTTTCAGTATTAACTATGCAAGTCCCCTTTTTCAACTATACTTCCCCATTCATGTGATTAATTATGAATATCTGAGTTTGCCCTTTGTCGTTCATCCGACATAATGCGTTTTCTACTGACAATCCTTTTACTTTACATAATTCTTCTAAGACAAGAACAGTACTATTCTATAGTTTGCTCTTTATGGTAACTTTCATAATTATAGGAGTTAGGTGATATAACTAAATCATTGGTGAGATGGGCGGGAAAATCTGATGAGACAGTACAATTACCTGGGTTTCTAGCCCTGGAGGCTGGGGGGCGGGGTGAGTGGATCTATACACTCATCTGTTTGTGTATGTTTGTTTAAGCTTTTAATAATGCCAATTGTTTTTGGTTCTGTTTTACTAATCGGGGAGGACTCTGACGGTATTTCCCCTATGAATTCATTATCAAAGTCTGTTCCATTCATTCGTGAGAGTAAAGTTATTTTCTCTGTTCTCATGCATCTTAAGCCCAGTAACATATGAGCTTTAATTGCTAAAATTTCAACGATATAAAAAAGTGCAGAGATTGGTCTTGCAGTTTCTGTGAAGCTTTTAACCTTATAATACCTTTTACTGCAATTTGTTTACCATATACCGTATATAAGTCTAAATCAGATTCTTCCAGAAAAGTTACTTTCTTCTTATTTCTAAAAATTCTATCTATTTCTTCTTGGTTATTAAGTTCACCATAGAGCCTGTGTCTAAAATAAGGAAACGTTTTGATCCTCACATACTGTACAGGTGGTATAAAGATACTCTCACTTCCCAACATGCCTCCTATGTGAATTTTAGACTTGCTTTTCTTTACGTTTGTTCGTTTTTTGTCGTGACTTGGCCTTCCCCCGATTTGAAAATGGAAACTAATTTTTCTACTGTCTTGCAGTTACTGGTCCAATGCCCTTGGCACCGGTGATGCCTACGGTATGGATCAAATCCTTGTGCCTTTTGTTTGTCTTCTTTTGTTTTAGTAAAGCATTCATTCTTTTGTGTGTCCTGGTTTTGCACAATAATAACATAGAATGGACCTATGTCCTGACTGTGATCTGCGAGATGACTTCTCATATTTAATGGTGTCTGTGGCGCGAGATCTGCTAGGACTGCGCGGGAATTTATGAAACTGCCTGTGGCCTGGTGTTTGAGATCGTTGCCTCGACGCGTTTGGTTGTTTGCTTTGTCTGCTTTCGGGTCGTGATCGATTTTGTTCTCTGTTTTGGGTAGTTGTAGCTGTTTTCACAGTTGATACTGTCTCAGGCACTCTTATTGTACTAGAATGTGATTGTGTTTCGATCACCCCTGCTTTGCTATACTGCATCTCTACCTCATTCATTAAGTTTAGTAAGCACATACTTGGGGTGTACGCGATCGTCTTGACGATCTTGACGGTCGTATCAGGTAATTAACACAATGCAGCTACATAAACAATGATTTCCACGACAAGGTCTGGGGACATCTTTCTATCTCGTTATCCAGTTTGAGTTTTCTAAGGTAGCTAATAATGTTCTTTAAATGGTGGAGACATCAGCAGTTATTTCGCTGAACACGTGATTTGTAGTGTGTTCCCTTACAAGATCTACAATCTTACGTAATTCTGGGATTATACCTGGCAAAAAGTTCATACCTCCAGAAAATTTTTTCAAAAATTCAGTTTTAAATTCATCATATGTCTTAGCTCAAAAAAGCTTATCAGACTTAAGCAAGTCTCCTGCCAGGCACCTTTCCTGACTAATCCAAGAGGAAAAAATAGCAATATTCTCTCGTTCATCTGTTATGTGCCTTTTTACGAAGATCTGTTTGCATTGGTTGATCAATGAATTAACATTCTTTTTCTGTGCCAGAGAATTTTGGGGCAGTTTTATCCTCATGATAAACGTAAACATGACGTGGGGATGTTTGATCTGTGGTATTGGTTGCGTTATTAATTTTCACTAGTTGCTTTGTTAATGTAACTTGGACTTGTTCATCGTTGTGTGAGGGAATAGTGGAATAGGTTTTCCCTGAATGATGAACTCTGTTAAGTATATTTTCATAGGTATGCAAGGCAGCGACAAAGTCCTAACTTGCTACATCAGAAGGGGTTTGCCAATCATCATCATTATCATCTAGAATTGAGGTATTTGTTTCTTTGTCTTTAGTTTGTGGTGAAGTTTGTTGGGTGGGTGTGTTGCCCTGGTGCTCTCCTAATTGTGTATCTGCAGTGGACACTAACTGTGTATCATCTGTTACTAACACGGGTGGATGTGAAAATATTCCTGTCATATCACTCAGCTAAAAAGAATTCATGTTGCTAAGGTATGGTGTTATGAAATACGTCTTTTGTTTATGTCCTAACTAAATAGATGAGTAAATGAGTTGTAATGAATGATAGATAGTGAGTGTATAAGTGTATATATAAAAATAAGTAAAGGAGGTGATTGTACCTAATTTAAAGCACTGAGAAGAAACGAGTAAGTATAATTACACCCACTTGATACAGATGATGTCACTCGGAGAGGCGTGTTGACAGCAGATGTCGATCTCAGAAGATAAATTCAGAGTTGATGGAAAATCTTCCTCTCGATAATTCTAGGGCTGTGTTGATGGATGATATTACTCCGGAAATTCCATGGCCTGATGATTTCAGTGTTGATTGTAATGGGTTGCAGCTGTAGTCATAGGCGAACCTCAACATAGAACGTCAAGTTCCCACTCAATACTGTTGGAAAGAAATGAGTATGAGTAGGAGCTATATGCATAAGAATGAGTAGCAAGCAGTGAGGGAGAAGTGCCTGGTGTCAGTCACACGTTGATTGACGTGGCGTCGTCTCAGCAAACACGCATGGTGACATCTCAGGAGATACACATGGTGACGTTGGCTTCCTACACTGGTAGCTGTGGTGAGTAAATGAGTAGCAATGAGTAACCTGAGTGAGAAAGGTGAGTAAGATGCATTATAAATGTGGCTCTGGTATTTGCCGCATCGTCTTGACCTCTGTGTACCTGCGTCAGCAGAGGAGATAGGGGGGCGGTAGGAGAGAGCGTTGAGGATCTAGTGCTTGTTGCTTTGTTCTTGCTTCTTATTTACTTGTTTTGTTTTTTATTCTTCTTGTTGATACTTGAAGTTGCATGAAGAAGATTATAGAGTTGTCTTGTAGACTTGTTATTTGTAGTTAATCGTAGAGCTTGTTGATCCTCACTCGTAACTCGTCGTTGCTACTATATGCTCGATTGTGTTTCATTGACTGTAGAAATCATGGTTCGTAGGCGTAGAGCCGATCGTTACTGCCACCAGTTATTATATGTGACTCTTTGGTCTTGTAATATGTAAGTCTTGAGTTTTGGTTATTGTGCTAATCGAAGAGTAGGAGGAGTTAAAGATGAATACAGGGAGTTAATCTTGATTTATTATCTTCAAAGAAAGTCTAAGTTGAACAGAGTATGTAGTACACAGGGACGTAATTTACTAAGTGTCGTCGGACCCCTTTCCTTATTTCCTCTCTCCACTACGTGTCGGTTCTATGGCTAGCCTCTCTCTGATCTCTGATTCCTACATTCTCGTTTAACAGGGGTCGTGTCACGTGGGCTATACTGTCGTGGAAGCTTCTAGAACTCTGTATGTCTGTGTGTATGTACTGCTTCTGGTGCACTTCTAGCATTCCTTCACTTAAGAGTTGCAAGCTCATTTCCTTTTGGTTGATTCTCTCCGATACACTTCCTATCTCACACCCTGGCTTGGTGCTTCTATCTATCTATCTATCTATCTATGAGTTGTATTGTTATAATATGGAGTCCTGACATACACACCTATTTCTGACTGAAAGTCGTAATTTTCCTTTCCACAGCTGATTCCACGCCTCATACAAAATCCATCTTCAGAGCCCATCTTGCCCAGTAATCGCCCATCCTAGTTTCTTTTAGTGAGATTAGTTAGATTAGATTCGTTCTCCTAAAAAGGAGAACACGGGCATGGAAAGCCCGTCAAAGTAGTTATTCTTACTTCTAGCAGGCTATTCTCTATCAAGGAGGAGGGTAGGCAGTAACCACCCTCAAAAGCACGGCAGTTGGAGTTCTTCCAATGATACCTGCTGCCATCTGGGATCTGTCTAAGCCACCGAGAGGGTGGTCATTGAGGCTGGAACGAAGATGGGCTGTTGCAGGACGGTCCCTGCAGGACATAATGAATCAAAGGCTGATCGCTTTGTTCAAGACAGTGAGGGCATGGTTCAGGGCTACTACCTGTTATCTGACTATAACATGGAAATCCTAATCGTAATCTATGAATACGTACTATAGTGTGATTGGGAGTACCAGGTGCAACCGATAGGGGTGCATAGGACGTTGCTGTGGCGTACCATTTTGCAGAGCGTGATCCCTCCCAAACTTGTGTCTCGTGTTCTTCACGTGACATGTGGCCTATTGTGGTGGTCACCCTGCGCATGACAGCAGAGATACTGGATCGTAAAGGAAATGTTACCTGAGGAAGAGAGCAGGCCTGCTGAGCAGCAACGACAGCATTTTCATTCCCTGCAATGCCAACATGTCCAGGTAGCCAATGAAGAAAAATTTCACCACCTCTCCTAGTGATTGACTCAGCCACCGTCATGATACTTATCATGAGATGGATATTATCAGGGAATCGATGCACCATGAGGCCGTGGAAGGAAGAGAGGGAGTCTGTATGGATAACGACACGTCGAGAGAGGTGTCAATCAGCATGTCTAAGTGCACCCAGTATGGCAACCAACTCAGTTTGGTATGCAGAGACCCCAGAGGATACCCACCAAGTCTTGATACGAGTGCCACAGACCATTGCAGCTCCTGCATTCCCCTGAGCATCAACCGACCCGTCGGTGTAATAAATAGCAGAGTTTGGTGCGTGAAGGTCTGCCACACGTCGGAGTCCATCCTGGCGTAGTACAGCAGGAAATGAAGACCTTGGAGTCCCTGACGAAGGAAGAACATACGTAAAAGTTGAAGTTCGCCAAGGTGGTGCAGGTGAGTATCCAGGACAGGGCAAATCAGGGTCTCCTATAATGGCGTCAGTTACATCCAGGCGTCGGATGATGTCAGCAGTTGCAAGAATCCAGTCCCCTTCCGGGTGTGGATGTGGGGGTCGACTTAGAGTACGCTGAAGTAATGCAGACACAGGAAGATGTGACTGATGTTGACAGAGTTGAGCAGTGACAGCCGTTGTTCATGCCCATATCCGATACTTAAGAGACAGGAAGGCACTCTCAGCCCTGAAGTTGACAAGACGAGTCCATGGGGGTGCACCGAGCATGACACGCGGAGCAGTGTTCTGGATAACTTCCAGAGACCTGCTGAGCTGTTCAGAGATCTTTACTAACCCGCCCCATCCCGACCACTTTTCCACCACTGACTCCCCCCAATCCCGACCATTTTAGGAAAAAAATTTTTTTGGCTCAAACCTTCGCTTTCGATGAGAAACATCGAAAATTCATAGAGAAATCGCTCACCTGAGGTTTAAAATACTCACTACAGGTAGAAGTACCTCCTTACCTTACTGGGTTTTCTATCGGGCTGGCACCAAAGAAAACGAGTTCTATGGGAGGATAACTATTTCACACCACTCATAAACGGTATTTATTTATTTACTTGGTATGAATTTATATGTACTACAAGAGTATATTGGTTTTCAAGCAGTGATATAGGCATTATAAGCATTGTTTCACTCACTAATACCTGACCTTTTTTTGCCACATTACCTGATCATCATTTCTAACTGTTTCTTCCTCTAATGCTATGTAAAGTTTGTCCTCCACATTGTCATTGATTGGGGAATCACTCTGGCCCTGAATTTCGTACCGTGGCATGACCTGGCTATACTGGCCAGGTCACTGATAACAGGGGAAGTGCTGAGACAATGGCATGCAGGGGGGGGGAGGAGGTCATGCTGGGTAAGGCATCTTGTTGAGGAAGGTGTCACGTGTATACGTATCAAAAATGACTCACGAAAATTGAAAATTGTGCAAATTAGGGACCTTGCAATTTTTTCGCGTTTATGTACATCAACGGGATTGGCAGTGACAAAACGTGTGGACGTTAAAGAACGTCAACGGGACGCCACGGGTTAAGCACGGTGCACTGTAGTCCACTATCGAGCGAATGGCATGCACATAAAATGTTCTGAGGACCCAAAATGAGGCCCCTAGAGAGCGACTACAGAGGGCTCTGAGGGCAGAGGTACGGGTAGCAGCACGTTCTCGCAAATAGAGGACATGGCAACTGAACGTTAACCGGCTGTCAAGCCAAACACCTAGGTATTGGTGATTGTGAACCACTTCCAGATGATGACCCCCCCAAAATAAGAGGATGATCAGGTGGATGTAGACCAAAAGGCAGGCATTTTGATTGTTCAAAGTTGACCTTGAGGCCAAGGTCACAGCACTTGTCATATAAGTGGGCAAGGGTGACTGGTGCCTGTACAAAACAGTTCCTTTGTGAAAAAACAAGAGCAAGATCATCTGCATAACAGAGTAGTGTAACACCACAGCCATAGTTGGTATTAAGGAGGCCCTCAATGAGTACATTAAAAGAAGAGGGCTCAGCACACTGCCCTGTGGAGTGCCGTTCTCATGTGGGTAAGAGGCAGAAATGTGACCCTGGAAGCGGACTCGGGCTGATCGGTCATGAAAGAAATCCTTCACCCACAAGAGAAGTCTTCCCCCCACCTCTTTAGCTGCAAGAGCTGCCAGGACAGCAAGAGGGTTGGCTATCTCAAAAGCCTTCTTGAGATCGAGGAAAACAGCCATACCATGAACACGTCTCAGCGTACCCAAAAGGGAAGCGAGACAGTGTATCGTGCTTCTGCCTGGGAGAAAGGCAAAAAGATGTGGATGGAGAGGGCCTAATCTCCAAGCAAGCCGCGAAAGCACTAGCCTTTCCGCAGTCTTAGCTATGCAGCTGAGTAGGGAAATCGGCCTCATGTTGGTTGGGTCACAAGGTTTGGGTATGGGGTGAATAATGGCTATTTTCCACGATCTCGGGAGGCGACCTTCCACCCATGAACGGTTGAACAAATTAAGGATAGTGGCCTTCCCACTAGGGCCAGCATGGGCTAGGAAGGAGTACACTACACCATCACTTCCTGCAGCTGTATCCCACCTGTTTTTAAGTGCCCTGTCGAGTTCATGATTGGTAAAAAGGTGGTCAGCGACATCCAAGCGGGAGCAAGCTGCCTCAATTGCTTCCACACGAGGGTCTGCAAGGCGTGCCTGCAAGTCCCTGACATCTTGCGGTAGCACACTAGAAGCTGTGAGTGCAGCAAAGAGGACTGTAAGACGTTCAGCCTCGCCCGCTGGATCAGGGTGGGATGGTGGTCTGGGAAGCCGGGGACTGGACATATTTAATACGGGCCCACATCTCTTTAAGAGTGGAGTGGCAGTCTAGGGACTGGCACCATTTTATCCAAGCCTCCTCCCTTGTACGGCGTTTTTCATGGGAAACATGTCGCACCACTGCAGCCAGGTATTTCCTTGTAGGTGAAGAGGGTCTTCGTCAAAATGTCTTTCGTGCCGAGTTGAGCCGATGGTTTAGTTCATGGACCCTCTCATCGTAATACCAATGGTCTTGAAAGAGGGCCGTAGGGCTCTTCATAATGGGAACACTGGCAGTGGTGGCACGATGAAGTGTGTGGGCAACATGTTCTGCATAGTCCTCAAGGGTGGACGGAGGAGCAACAGAGACTAGGGCGACCTGAACAGCTTCAGCAAATGTTGGCCAGTTTGCCCGTCAGAGGTCCCAGCGAGGTAGAGGCGGCGGAGGAGGTGGGAGTGGGGCTGCCAGGAGATCCGTCACCAGAGCGAAATGATCGCTAGTGGGGTATGGGTGTAGGGACCACCTGGACACACTGGCAAGAGGAGAAGAAACGAAGGAGAGATCAAGTCTACCACCGCTTACGTGGGTGGGCTCAGACAGATCGTTTAAGAGGGCTACTCCAGGGAATTCTTCTAAGGCCATGGCGAGGTGATGACTGTCGTCGTTTGTTGAAATTGGCGAGGAGAGAACAGGGTGGTGAGCGTTAAAATCTCCCGCAATAAATGTGGACTCCGCTGCAGCATGAGCCATAATCTCTCCCAGATCAAGGGTCCCTGTTGGATTTTTATAGACATTGAAAAATGTCAAGGAGGTCGAGGCAAGATGCAAAACAACACCTTGCACCTCTACACCCTCGCCGCAGTGTATTGGAGGGTCGTACTCGTAGCAGGGGATGTAATCCCGAACGAGGATAGCACATCCTCGTGTAGTACCCCTGATCTGGGGGAGAAAAAAGCCCATGAAGCCTCCGAGTCAAAAAGTGGAGCTGTGGGGGAGAAGTGTCTCTTGGAGCAGGAAGACATGTATGTTTTCCTAAGCAGCCACCTTCTGGAGGTGGGCGAGCTTGCTCTGTGCCCCTAAGCAGTTCCACTGTAGGACTCGGAGGCTGGCAGCGGTGTCTGGCACTGGGGAGGATCTGTTGGGAGTCCGAGGGCCCTCCGCTCTTCCTCGATCACTGCTGTGGCTGGTGTGAGTCCCGGAGGAATGTTGACTGACATTTGGGGGCGAGGCAGAGGAAGCTCGGTTGGTATTGGCTCTTCCACAGTTGTCTGTGTGGGAGGTGATGCAGGAGGTACTAGGGTAGGAGGGCGTGGGTGCTGCTTTGCCTCCACCACTTGGTCGACAATGGCGTCGACGGCCTGCACTAATGGTGCCGTTTCCAGAGGCCTGCCGAGAACCGTGCCCAGCATCTGAGCCAGACTTCTGGCAATTTCTGTACCCAGCGTTCACAGTTCTTCCCTTGTGAAGACTATGAGAGGAGAGTCCGTGTTGTGGGGCGTGGGTGGAGTAAACTCCTTGACTGTCTTCCGAACTGGAGGGGGAGGAGGGTGATGGACCTCCACGGTCGTCATGTGACGAGTGAGAGCAGGTTGGAGTGGCGGTAACGCTGCCTCGTCTAGCACTGGAGGTGCAGTTGCTATTGGACGGCGTTGCTGTCCCCAAATGAAGGTTCCTGGAGGTGCCAGTTTGTTGCTGCTTGCCTGTTGCTCCTTTACCCAGGCAACTTGGCGTTCTCGCCCCCGATCGACCAGTGCTACTCTGGTAGGGCAGCTGGGGTGCCACGCATGGTGTTTTCCCGAGCAGTTGGGGCAGCGGGCGGAGACAGCCTCCTTGGCTTTGAATTTGGCCAAGCACCTCTCCGTTTCGTGCGGGCTGCTGCACATCCCGCAGACTGTGGCCCGGTTGCAAGTGGCTCTGTGGTGGCCATATCGCTGGCACCTGTAGCAGCGGAGTGGCTCGGGGGTGAAGGGGCGGAGGTGGTATTCTCCCCAGTTCCCCAGGTCGATCACAGGGATCAGAGGACCCCGCAGGGTGACGACAACCTGTCGAGTCTCCTCCCTGGTATGCGCTTTCTGGCAGCGGGTTGCCTCTTCGACCTGAGGGTGCTGTAACAGTATCTCCACGGGCATCTGCAAGGGGTAGCCCATGACGACTGCCTTTCTCTTCTGCTGCCCAGGTGTCAGCTCTATTAGTTTGAAAGGGGAGGCCTCGTCCTGTGCTGCTGCCCTCAATAGGTCGTAAGCTCCCTCGTCTTTCAGCACCAAGACTGAGCTCCCATCTTTCCCGATTAGATTGGAGCATCGCAGCCCCGGCAGTTGATGCTCCAGTGCAGCTACAGCGTCGTAACTTGTCGCGTGCCCCTCTTGTACAGGCATGCGGAATGCTGGGAAAGAAGACCGAGGTGGAGGGCGCACGGCTACCGACACGGGGGGATGCCCCTGTGGCACCGAAGTCCTGGATGCCGGAGGAGGGGCGTTTCCCTGCAGTGCTCGCCATGGTTTGCGCACCACAGGGATAAATCCATTGGCATCAGGAGAGTCGACAGCCGTAGCAGAATGGGCAGCTTCAGCAGGAGAGCCGGCAGTAGTAGGTGCTGTTGCAGCATGGACTTTCTGTGCAGCCAAGGCAGCAGGTGGTGGCACCTTGGCAGTTGTGGGTGCCTGAAGGCACGGGCGCACAGAGGGAGTGGCGGCTGGATGGGTGGCACCAGCGGTCTTTCCTTTGGTTCTGGGGACAAGAGGAGGAGCCGAAGCATCGTCCTCCATTCCCTCATGCCAAGGTTGCACGTGCACGTGCCGAAGAGGAAGGGGGGCCTGAGGCAACAGGCCGCGCATGGGGAGCAGTCCCCTTAAGCCTAGAAGAGTTAGGTGAAGCAGAGGCGTCGCCAGACGTCGACGAGTGGGAGCTGGCGTCTGAAAGACGCAGCTCCCGCTTTGCACCTGGCACGGCAGCAGGGCGAGACGTCCTCTGCTGGGAAAGGGTTTGACGGGCTTGGCCCGTGGGTCGGGGGATTTGTGTCCTCCTAATCATGTCCCTGAGGGACAGACACACAAACACACACAAACGTTACTCACACAGACACACACACATATACCAGACACGCACAAAAAACAAAGCAAACACACTAAAAAATAAACTAGAAAGCATGGCAAAAAAAAAAGGCCCTACAGTAACGGGTACCTATTCTCCCCACCCTCTAAAGGGCGACGTAGGAGACCCGCTACTGCGCTCTGTGGGACTTGTCCTAACCCTAGCAGAAAGAGCCGCCCCTGACGCTTCCTATAACCAGGCCCTAAAGGCCCCCCTTCATGGAAGTGCCCTAACGGCACCCTTTCAGGGTTCGGCGTCGTACCACGTCAGGGGCCACTAACGGCTAGCCGTGAAAAAAAAAAAAAAAAAAAGCACACACAAACACAGACAAACACACGCAAACACACTAGACAAACACTCTCACAGTCAGGCAGTGGCTGTCTGTCAGGGACAGAGTTGAGCCTCGAGTATAGTAAACAGAAACTCAGTCTCTGTAACAGAGACTGAGTCCCAAAAGAGAAAGAAACACCAGGAAAAGCTGGCAAAATTCCACCTCAGTAAGCGAGACAGAGTTCAGTCTGAGAGAGAGAGTGGCCAGAGCTCCGAACCAGACGGCGTCTGAGCAAGGAGTCTTTAGTGAGAGAGGTTAGAATGGGTTACATTAGATTAGGTTAGGTTAGTTTAAGTTAGATTAACTTGTACTTAATTAATTAGGTTTGATTAGGTGAAATACCGAGGAAGAAATGGAGTGTGGAAGCACAAGTGATATATTAAGAAAAGTATGATAGATGGAAGCCAGAAGTTGCCGAGAGAGAGAGAGAGAGAGAGAGACTGAATGATATCTGTAAATGCCGACAAAAACTTTTCCGGGGATTTACTCACTTTTGGTATTACATTCCGCCTAACACCCTGATGTTTTCTTCAACGGAGAAAGTATCCGAGAAACCGATGAGTTAGTTCCAAGAAATTGATGTGATTCGACGGAATCAAGGATCTAAAAGAATGTGGCAAGGTGTTTGAATTCAGAAAATGTCTTTCGTTGTTTTGGCGTTTTAATCAGACTAACTCCAGACGACTTTGTTCAGCTGAAAACTATTCAAGCCACAGAAATGAACCAGAATGACAGGGAGATCCAGTTGGAGAATGATAGAGCAATGGGATTGTGTGTTAATAAGAGTTTGTGTGTGTGTGTGTGTGTGTGTGTGTGTGTGTGTGTGTGTGTGTGTGTGTGTGTGTGGCCATATCGCTGGCACCTGTAGCAGCGGAGTGGCTCGGGGGTGAAGGGGCGGAGGTGGTATTCTCCCCAGTTCCCCAGGTCGATCACAGGGATCAGAGGACCCCGCAGGGGTGTGTGTGTGAGATCCATTCCCATGGGTATTGTACCGAGGTTAGCTCCAGGTAATTTTTCCTGGTGGGAACTGGTTCTAGCCCTGCCACGGGTACCTGATATCTCTCCTAAACCAAAGGAAGCCATCAGATCATCGCAAGATTATTACGAAAATGACGGCATTGTACTGAAGGGGTTAATGGAGACTACGTTTGGTTCTGTCACTACTGATGTTCCCTCAGTGCTGAATAAGACTGTCTGGTGGCAGCAAGAATAAAATGTTAAAAGGGTCATAATGACACTGAAGCATGAACCGAAACTGATTCTACCACAATCACTAACCGTAGTTTCCTCTAATCTGAATAAAATCGTCCAGTGGTAGTAACTATTTATTTTTACGAAACGATGATAAAAGGATTATTACGAGGGAGGGCGAAGCCCTCGCGAGTCTCTCGTCAAGTAGTGACATTTTCCCACATATGAGCGGCCCTACCCTGCCAAGCCTGACTCGGCCCGTCCGTAACGCTTTTGAGAAACTTATATCTCAGCAACCTCAGGGCCGATCACTGCAAGGTTTGTACCATATGGTAGCCCCATTCTATAAGATTTGTTTTTGAGAGGTTTCATCACACCCCGGCAGTGCACGTGGCACGTGACACGCGCCAAATGCAGCATGTCGAAAATCTTCAAAAGAGGGCCACAAGTCAGAGAGTTTGTCGCTAAGACATGAAACTTGGTAGGTAGATAGTCATCGGTATACTCTAGGCATTTCCGGCGTGTAAGGCGACATTTCAATGTTTTCGGATTTAAATGGTTTCGTTCGTACCTCACCGAGAAAGGCGTTTTACTGGTTGAATTGTGCCTGCGTCTCCTCTAAGCTAAACAAATCTTTTAGCAGTAGGGAGAAAAAGTAAGGAAAGGAGAAAAATGAAAGTTGTAATTAATGACTCCGCTCTAACTTTCTCCATGGCTGAAGAAAATAGCGTGGGCATAGGAAGAATAAACAAACAAGACGGCACTCTGCCTTTGACTGTCTCTTGTCTGAGAAGAATTATGAAACAAAAGGCGTTAAGTCGTACCCTGAAGAGCATAAACGCTTAAACTATTATTTATTTGTTGATATTCAGTGGTTCTGCCTTTCCACATACCGCCTTACCACACCACAGTTTTCATCACACACATTCTGCTACACAACCACAACATTACCACCACAGCTACCACACTACCACACCACCATACCGTCACCATATCCTAAAAACACCTACCACACCAACAGTCACCAGCATCACAACCAAATAATAAGCATCACCACAGTACCACACTGCTAACATCACAATCACACCACCATTACAACAACGCCAAAACCACACTACACTTTACCACCACCACACCACTCTACCACCATCACACCACTCTACCACCACTACCATACAACTCTACCACCACCAAACCACTCTTTCACTACCACACCTCTCTGCCACTACCACACCAGTACAATACCACACGGGGACCATTGTTACCACTATCGACACCAAACTTCCACCACCACCATCACCACCACACCCCTACAGTGCCACAGTTGAACACTACTACCACGCCTACCACCACCACAATACCACACGGTGACCACTACCACCACCAAGCTATCACTACATATTATACTGTACCTCATTATCTCAGCAGCACCACACAGGCAACTCCACTACCTTTGTCATCATCAACACTCCTGTCTTACCACTTTCCTGCCTTACCACAGCAACACGTCCAACAAAACTACTTCTACCATCAGGAAACTACCACCATCCCAACCAAACTACCACAGCTACCACGCCCAATATCACCATGCATCACAGTGCCACTATGATCGCACCACCTCAACCTCAAATAATAAGCATCACCACAGTGCCACAGCCACAACACCACAGCACCACACTTCAACACCACATCACAACCCAACACCTACACCACTGCACATCCTACTTCACCTCACTCTCTGCCACACTACCACAGCTACCATAATACCACAACTACCACAACACTACAACCAGCACTACAACCAGCTCCCCCACGTCGTAATTTCCATGGAAAGCTTCGGTAACACTAATGTGACACCACGGAGACAAGCCATCACCAGAGAGAGAGAGAGAGAGAGAGAGAGAGAGAGTTGCTGCCGTATTTTTGTTTGCTGGTATTTCACATTAGCAATTAAAGTTACGGTTGCAGTTCTTAATGTTGTTGTTTATGTTATGTGTAGGGCATACTGGTGTATCGTTATAATCCTATGCTGTTATCTAGAATGTTGTAGCTGTTGTTGATGTTGTTGTAGCTGCTGTCGGTATTGCTGTTGCCGTTGTTGCTACTGTCATTGTCGTTGTTCTTGTTACTGTCGCTGTTGTTCATGTTCTTTCTAGCATTTTTTTTTTTTTTTTGCTATTGTTGTAGTTGCTTATCCTGTCGCTGTTGATGCTGTTGCTACAATAATAATAGTAATCATAATAACAATAATAATAATAATAATAATAATAATAATAATCTATCTATTGCCAGACGCCTCAATCCCGTTTGGGGTGGCCACAAACAAATCGCCTCCAAGTCGCCCTGTCCCCCGCCATTTCACTGCCCTGCTCCCAACTCACACCCCCTTCTCTCATATACCTCTCCACCCCATCCCTCCATCTCATCCTCGGCCTCCCCCTCCCTCTTCCCCCCTCCACCTCACTCACATACACTCTCTTCGTCAGTCTTTCACCCTCCATCCTCTCCACATGGCCAAACCACCTCAGTGTGTTCCTCATAACGCTTCCTATCACATCCACATCCAAAACCACAACGCTCCTTTCTATCCTCATTCGTCAGCCTGTCTCTCCATGTGACTCCACAGGCTCCTCTTAAATAACTCATTTCCACTACTCTCACTCTTGACTTATGTCCTTCCAACAACGTCCAAGCTTCACTTCCATATGTTAGAGTTGGTATCACAATACTGTCATGTAGTAACTTTTTCACTTCCATGCTCACTTCCCTGTTTTTTATCACTGTTTTTAAAGAACCAGCAACCTTTCTTCCCTGCTGTACCCTTTCAAGCACTTCACACTCCAAACCTCCATCCTTATTCATCACACTACCCAAGTACTTAAACGTACTCACATTTTCCAACTCCTCACCATCCAACCTCGCTGTACATTCACTGACTTCACCTCTCTCAAAGACCATCACTTTACTCTTCCCTACATTCAACTTTAGATTCCGTTTCTTACACACTCTCCCAAACTCATCCACCAAGCCTTGCAGCTCCCCTTTGTCTTCACTGAACAACACAGTATCATCTGCAAACAACAGTACAGGGAGTTTCCAAACACTATCCTCTCTCACCAGGGCCACTCCAACATCCATTACCTTACCTTGTACCTCTTTTATTACCCCATCCATGAACAGATTGAACAACCATGGAGACATGACACATCCCTGTTTCAACCCAACCTTCAAAGAGAAAAATTCACTTCGTTCACCATCCACACGCACTGCAGCCTTCGCACCACCATACATACTCTTCATAGCATTCAACAACTTCCCATCTACTCCATATATTTTTAATACTTTCCACAATCCTTGTCTATCCACTCTGCCATATGCTTTCTCCAAATCCATGAAAGCCGCATACAACTTCTTTCCCTTCTCTAGAAACTTTTCCACTAAAGATCTAAGAATGAATATCTGATCTACACAACCTCTTCCCTTCCTAAAGCCTCCCTGTTCTTCTCCAACTAATTCCTCTGTTCTTTCTCTAACTCTGTGAATAAGTATCCTACCATACACTTTTCCTATTATACTAAGAAGACAAATGCCCCTATGATTACCACACACTTCTTTTTCCCCTTTTCCTTTGTACAAGGGAATAATTATACCTGACTTCCAATCCTCCAGGACTCTACCTTCCTCCCAGGCCAATCTGCACATCTTCCACATCCATTCTACTACTGTCTCTCCCCCAAACTTCAGCATTTCACCACACACTCAATCAAATCCTGGGGCTTTCCCAGTTTTGACACTCTTCATTGCTTCCACAACTTCTATCCTACTGATTTCTACCTGTCTTCTCACCTCCCTCCTTCTCCCAGCCATTCCCCAGCCACTTATACTCGCATTACTTCCATGCTGTATGTTCAACAATTCCTTAAAGTGTTCTCTCCATCTGCTCACTTTTTCTCCCTTCTCCACTAGTAATCTACCATTTTTATTTTTCACTCCCCTGCTAACCTCACTTCCACCCTGTCTTACTCTCTTCACCTCTCTCCAGAACATCTTCTTACAGTCCCTCCACTTTACACTCAAATTCCTTCCAAATTCCTCATCCACTCTCTTCTTACTCTCTCTTACTAATCTTTTTACCTCTCTCTTTCTTTCTACATATAACTCTCTCTTCCGCCTCTCAACTTCTTCCACGCTCCTACTTCTCATCCATTCATTGTATGCTTTCTTCTTTTGTACCACAGCCTGTCTCACCTCTTCAGTCCACCACGCTGTTCCTTGCACCCCCCTCCGTCTTCTCTTCCTCCCACACACCACATCACATGTTGCACATATTTCTTCTGTAAATATCCAGCACACACCTTCCACATCCCCCATCTGCTCCAATTCATATTTGCCCAATCGTTCCTCCACTTCTCTCTCTCTGCCTTTTTCTCATCCTCTTGTAACCTTTCCACTCTCCTTGCAACTACTCCTTCCTCTCGTCTTTCCCTTCTTCTATTCCTCCATCTTACTTGTATCTTAATTCTGGCCACCACCAAGTAGTGATTTTTGTTGACTCTAAAGTTTTATAAAACGATGAGTGACCTTTGAAGTAAATTATCTACCCACGGTGTACATCCACGTCCGCATGTTGCACTGCATCCACCCACGATGTACTCCCACCTCTTCATGTTGCACTGTAATATTCATCCACGGTGTACACCTACGTCCATATGTTGCACTACAATACTTGCCTGCATTTACTTCATTGACATCATCGGCGGCCAATCAGCAGCCGTGTATCAAACACACCCTACTTGATGCATACATCTCAGCTGCACAGGTCAATCAAATAGACTATAGTGCAGAGTTTTGCTGATGTCTATGAGCGTCGTGCCTTGTGAGTAAATGCAAAAGAGTAAAGTGATGATTACTGAGAGAGAATGTGACTCCCAGTGCGATGTTACAGTGAATGGAGAGAGACTGGAACTGGAGAAAGAGTTCAAATAGCTGGGTACAATGATAGATGAGAGAGGAAAATGTGCAAAAGAAGTCGAAAGTAGAGTGACACAAGGAAGGAAAATAGCTGGTGTCATGAAGGCCTTGATAAGAAACAGAGGCTTGAGTGTTGCAGCCGCACGAGGCTTACATGAAGGAGTGTTAATGCCAACTTTAACATTCGGATGTGAGACTATGGTGTGGAATAAAAATAACAAGTAAAGAGTGAGAGCATTGGAAACGGGACTGATGAGGAATGTATATGCAGTACAGAGAGTGGATAGGATACGAAATAATGTGATTCGTGAAAGATGTGGAGAGAGGAAGTCGTTGGACACCAGAATGGAAGAGTGTGTACTGAGATGGTATGGTCATGTGGAGAGAATGGATAACAAAAAAGTGGTGAAAAAGGTATGTCTGTGCAAATTTGAAGGAGGGAGGAGGCAATGTAGGCCAAGAAAAAGGTGGAGGGATATGGTGGATGAGTGTGTGAGGAAGAGAGGTATGGAAGTCGGAGAGGCTTGGGCTGACAAGAAATCGAGCTAGCTTGATGAATATTGTGAGAAGCACATGATCAGGGATTTTGCACCCCTTTCTAACGTGACAGCGTCCGGATTGACTCTATCGGATACGTTTATGTGAAGCTGCAGAACGTGGTGAATGTTTTTGGCGTATCAGATAAAGCCAGGATTCCAAGGACTTGAATGGTGAGTGAATTGAAGCGTGGCCTATTGGATTGGGCAAAGTTGGGCTGTCTGGACATTGCAACTCCTCACCCTGCCCTAAGGTGGGAAAGGAGGTCCGGATGATGATGATTAAGATGATTATTATTATTACTATTATTATTATTCTGGTAGGTGGGGGCGTTCACAGTCAACTCACTCGATGTTGCTTAGCTCTCGGATGGCAGCCCTTTCCTCTCTTCCTTTTTTCTTTCCATCCTTTTTCTTATCTCTTTCCTTCATTCTTTTTTCTTTCATTCTTTCCTCCCCCTTCTGTCTACGGGTGACTCGACACTGACAGGCAAGCCAAACTGTTTCCAGTACACCAGGAAACCATATACTGCACTGGGTGGTAACCGTATAATTAAATTATGGCCCCTGGTGGTTAAGTGGGTTATTTGGGCACTCAAGTAGGGTTGAGCCTGGGCAGGTGTATATTCAAGAGGTGGTTGGGGTTTATTGCTCACATAATGCCACTCAGGGATAAGTGAGGCTGGTAATTTTCATCTTAAATGTCAGGACCAACTTGCCTAGCCCCGGGCTCCTACGCTCCTCATGGAGCAATACAGGATGGGATAAGATGATGGTGATACTTCTTTTTATTATTATTGTTATTATTATTAATTGTTATTATTATTATTATTATTATTATTATGGATTTGGAGAAAGCATATGACATGGTCGATAGACAAGGCTTGTGGAAAGTATTAACCTCGTCACGTCCCGAGGTTTTTCGCACCTTCGACATCCCCCAATCCCGAGCTATTTTGGAAATTTTTTTTTTTGGCTAAAACTTCCGCTTTGGTTGAGAAACAAAGGAAAATCACCAAGAAAAGACTTACCGTGGTCCATAAGTGGTCGGAACAGGTGAGGTCCCCCGCGGCAGGTATCGTATTCTATCACTGACGTGAGAGGCGCTCACGTTTTCTCTGGTAGGAAATATTGGGAGAAACAACAAACAACAGCTCTACATTTATTGAATCTGAACTAATAAACAATAAGAGTAACAGTATAATGAATTTCAAACACATATATATGAAAAATAAGCATTGTACCTTCGCACGAGCATAGCGAGTTAGGTCCGAGTGGTAACATGCTATGTGCTAAGTTTCTTGTATCAGTCAACATATCATTTTTCTACTTGTATACTTCTGTTTCATTGACATTTTACCTATTTTTACTGTTTGTAAATGTTTTCAGATGTTTTCATTCATTACGATGACATGCAGAATAAGTATAGCGCACATCGGCTTACTAAGCGCACTTGCTATGACTCGTATTTCAACATACCCAATTGTTTTATCACTTTCCTATTATTTTTTCCTTTACATAGAACCTTTCCTCCATCACTGTAAATGTTTTCAATTATATACATTCATTACGAGGGCATTTAGTGAAATGCTAGTGCATATTCACGTAGCAAGCACAATCTCAAACACTCGTGTTTCATCTTCTACTTTATTTTTTCACTCCAGTTATACTTTCCCACTTATATTACACACGTTTACACCCCTATACTGCACTATACATAGTTACTGGCATTATTTATTCAAGTGAGCGCCAGAATATCGCATGAAAATACCCTCGAATGAATGTTTCGACCAACATAATACTCAAACACTTACATACAAATTCTTCACATATATTATACACTTTCCCACTTGTTGACTTCTATTTTCATAATTACGGGCCTTATTCATTCCACTGAGCGTCAGGATATCGCATCTCTATACACACGCTAGGAATATTTTGACTTAGAATATATTTCAGCACATACAATAATTTGAACTTATATTATACCCGTTTGCATTTCCAATAATAATATTTATATATTTACGGGCCTTATTTATTGCACTGAGTGACAGAATATCGCATCAAAAAACCCTCGCTAGGTATGTTTCCACTTACAGCATATTTATACACTTAGGCCTACATACAATTATTGCACTTATGTTATACCCGTATGCACTTTATACTAATATTTTCAGATCAACAGGACTGGTAATTTCACTGAGCGTCTGTTTGTCGCATTTACTTCATAGTTTCAGTGTCCTATCGCATTCACAGCATATTAGAATTGCATCAAGGTGTGATATTCGCTGAAACATGGCTGAATACAGAGACCCACATCACACTCGACGCACTCATAGCGGGTGTCCTTCCTCTGTGTGGTGAGTCTCACCCGGGAATTGCTACACACGTGACACCTGCATTGGGGCCTAGGTATGTTTGGCTGGGGAGGGATAGGAGTGGGGAAATGGCGGCCGGATATTCTCACGGGGGTTTGGGCAATATGGGCAGTGCAGGTGCGATGTTGGGGCCTTTCAACAGCGTACCGTGCAAACATCTCTCTTGTGAGCTCCCTCACAAACCCTTCAAAAGTTTCCTGAACTCCTGTTGTCATTGTGTGAAGGTGGTGGCAATTCAGAGCAGTGATGTCTAGCAAGTGAAAGAACAGTTTCTTATACCACTTCATCGTGGTCCTGGCACACTCTACTGTCGATATCATGGAGTCTGACTGGTCCACCAGGCGCATGTTTATGTTATAGTCCATGACACACTCAGGTTTCCAAATGTGACGCCTGTTCTCACTCCGGTAATCAACGGAATCAGTACGGTACATCAAGGGGCGGTGAACCGTTGACAAGAGGCTTACTTCTCTGTTATGGTTCCACACAGTTGCAAGTATGTTGTTGGCTTGGAAGAAGACAACCTCATTCCTGTCAAATTTCCGCCCTACCTTGACCTTGTGACGCCGGTTCACCTTCGCTGTTCCACAGATTCCCGTTTCATGCATGTGTAGATAACGAGCGAGAAGAGGGCTCGTGTACCAATTGTCCAGGTAGAGGACATGACCACGATGGAGGTAGTCTTCTATCATTGTCTTTACCACTGCTCCCGACAGTCCAATACTCCGATCTTCTATTATGTCTGTCTGTCCACCGGTGTACAAGACTATGTCTTGCACGTATCCAGTCCTACAGTCGCACATAACAAAGATCTTGAATCCAAAACGGTGCCTTTTGCTGGGTATATACTGCCTAAATGAAATATTACCTCTCCACAACACGAGACTCTCGTCTATGACGAGGTCTCTATAGAGATAAAATGATGAACGAAAGGTTTGCCTCAGGTGATCAAAGACCAACCTAATTCGCCTCATCTTATCTGTGTTGTTCGCATTTGCAGGATCATCAGCATCATAGAAATGGAGGCGACTTAGAATTGTTGGAAGCGATTACGGCTCATGACTTGCCCAAATATTGGTGTAAGCATAACAGGGTCCCTTGTCCAGTAAGCCGGAATTCTGTTCTTTCCTATAATACCCATCAAGAGGACCAGGACAAAATATAGGAACATTTCTGAAAGGGAGACAGGGTAATCATATATGATAGAATGCCTGCTCCTTGTTCCCAATCTTTCACTCACACGGCGCTGGGTGCTTGCAAAACAGTTGGTTTGGTCAACAATCTGCTCCACGAATGCCTCATTAAAAAACAGGTGGAAAAAATCCATCTTGGTGGAATTACGGTGAATTCCGGGAGCAATGCAGCCAGTGTGCTCCTGCTCAGTGAAGGGGTGAATGAGGGGAGAAAAATCATTCCCATCCTCCCAATTCCATCCCACAAATCTCTCGTCCCCATCATCCCCATCACCACCTTCGTCTGGGTGGGGAGGAGATGCTGGTGGGGGAGGTTGGGGAGAAGGAGTGTGGAGGGCTTCCCCACTCTCACTCCTCTTCCCTCTGCCTTTATCCTTTCCCTTACGGCCTTGAGGAACATTAGGGGGCTGTGGGGATGAAGTTCGGGAATATTGGGGAACATAAGACGTGCTGGGGAGTGGTTCCTCCCCACCTTCCCCCTCCATCACAACACCATGTGATTTTTCAAGCACCCTCACTCACCCACGTGTTTGGGGATATTGGGGAGCATAAGACGTGCTTGGGAGTGGTTCCTCCTCACCTTTCCCCTCCATCACAAACCCACATGATACAGAATGCACCCGCACTCGCCCACGTGATACACCCCGCCACCTCACACTACCTAGGGAGAGAGATGACTCACTCACGGCACTCTCACTTTCCATACTCCTCCCTGCACTTTCCCTTTCACTCCCCACTCCCTCCATGGCACTTCCTACCTCCCCAAACAAAATACTAGACCCATACCTGCTCGTCCGACGTGGTGTGCGCTCTGGGCCACAATGAGTAATCACCTCATGTCCATACCACGTGGCAGCACGTCCCACGGCTCCATCCTCGTCCTCGTCCTCGTTCTCGTCATCAAATTCAGATTCCACATCACGTCGGGGCTGGGCATAGGATGTTGCACGTGGTTTATTGGCCGGCTGCCCCTCTCTAGCAGCATGGTAAGTCACATACTGCCGCTTCCTGAGGGACGGGACTTCTTCATCACTGCTGGTGGTTTCCTCCTCCTCTGGCTGCACATAACCTTTGTCAACAACCTTGTCGTCCAGTGGGGAATCACTGTCGCCTGTAAAGGTGTCCAGGGCAGCTTGAATTTTGACCTCTGAGAGACCTCTCGTCGCCATGTCTGAGCAGGACCGTTGCTAACAGGTGAGTGAATGAGCCGCGGGAGAGCGCGGGTCGCGCTGGGTTGCCAAGTGTCCCCGCCTGGTGGCAGGTAGAGGAAGGTCAAGAGACGATACGTACCGAAAATCAAGCGCAAAATTTGAAAATTGTGGAAATTATGCACTTTGCAATTGCACGACGTACCGGTATGTTGCTGGGACTGGCAAATGCAAAACGTTGCAACATACCTATACGTCGATGGGACGGGGCGGGTTAAGAATATATGGAGTAGATGGGAAGTTGTTGAATGCTGTGAAGAGTATGTATGATAGTGCTAAGGCTGCAGTGCATGTGGATGGTGAACTGAGTGAATTTTTCTCTTTGAAGGTTGGGTTAAAACAGGGATGTGTCATGTCTCCATGGTTGTTCAATCTGTACATGGATGGGGTAATAAAAGAGGTACAAGGTAGGGTAGTGGATGTTGGACTGGCCCTGGTGAGAGAGGGTAGTGTTTGGAAACTCCCTGTACTGTTGTTTGCAGATGATACTGTGTTGTTGAGTGAAGACGAAGAGGAGCTGCAAAGCTTGGTGGATGAGTTTGGGAGAGTGTGTAAGAAACAGAATCTAAAGGTGAATGTAGGGAAGTGTAAAGTGATGGTCTTTGAGAGAGGTGAAGTCAGTGAATGTACAGCGAGGTTGGATGGTGAGGAATTGGAAAATTTGAGTACGTTTAAGTACTTAGGTAGTGTGATGAGTAAGGATGGAGGTTTGGAGGGTGATGTGCTTGAAAGGGTACAGCAGAGAAGAGAGGTTGCTGGTTCCTTGAAAGCAGTGATAAGAAACAGGGAAGTGAGCATGGAAGTGAAAAAGTTACTACATGACAGTATTGTGATACCAATTCTAACGTATGGAAGTGAAGCTTGGACGTTGTTGGAAGTAAAGTCAAGAGTGAGAGCAGTGGAAATGAGTTATTTAGGAGGAGCCTGTGGAGTCACATGGAGAGACAGGCTGACAAATGAGTATATAAAGGAGCGTTGTGGTGTGGATGTGGATGTGATAGGAAGCGTTAGAAGGAATACAGTGAGGTGGTTTGGCCATGTGGAGAGGATGGAGGGTGAAAGACTGATGAGGAGAGTGTATGTATGTGAGGTGGAGGGGGGGAGAGGGAGGGGGAGGCCGAGGATGAGATGGAGGAACGGGGTAGAGAGGTGTATGAGACAGGGGGTGTGAGTCGGGAACAGGGCAGTGAAATGGCGGGGGACAGGGCGACGTGGAGGCGATTTGTTTGAGGCCAACCCGAACGAGATTGAGGCGTCTGACAATAGATAGATAGGTAGAATTTTATTATTATTATTATTTATTATTATTATTATTATTATTATTAATGAATTTGTTGCTCTTATTGTTGTTATGTGTCCGCCCACCAATGGTGGAGGAGGCATTAAGTGAGGGGTCTGTCCATCCATGCATGCTGCGTGGATCTATACGTTCGGAACACTCTTCTGGGCGCTACATCTCCTGAAACCATTGACAGGTTTCAACCTAACTTTGGTAAGTAATACAATGTGAAGGAACGATTAACTGTTTAGGTGAGCAAGGTCAAACATTGACTTAGTTTATCACTGTGGGCGCGATATCTCCTGAACCCCTTGACGGATTTCACCAGACTTTTGTCTGCGAAAAGTATGAAGGGACGATCAGCGAGGTCAAGGGGTCAAAGGTCAAGGCCATATGGGGGTGGACACGATATCTGCGGAACCTCCTCAAAGATTCTGACAAAACTTTTTGTAAGTTATTCAGTGTGAGGGAATAAAGAACTGATTAGGTCAGCAGGGTCAAGGGATCAAAGATCAAGATCATATGTTGTCGACTTAGTTTATCTTTAGTCTTATTTCAACCCACAATGAACCCTATCGTGGAGGCTGTATGAAGAGTCCGTGCACAAGGCTTGGTGGAGACGTACCAAGTGACGCTTTGCATCGATAGCTCGGGGCCCGAGTTTTCAGCATTTCAGTGTTGATGTTGTTGTTTCTATTGCTGTGTCATCATCTAGGTGTGTCACGTGTACTGGCTGCAATATTCAGCTCTGTCCTGGCTCAGACCCATCACCGAAATTTTGGTCTAATAACTGCCGACTTAAAAACTGGTCACTGGAACTAAAGGAAAGCTTTCTGCAGAGTTTATTTTCCTAGCCAGCAATTGAAAAATGTTGATGACGGTTGTAACATCCACGCATATACACGCCAGCATTCATACACAACAATACACATACCGGTACACTCATTCTTATCAAAAGATATAAGCACATTCATGACAGCATGCGAAGTCACCCCCCCCTCCATACACAGCAGATAACACAACTTGTGTACTCGCAAGTGCAGTACAGTCTCCCCCCCCCACAAACACAAATATCTATCTATCTATCTATCTATCTATAATTTTCCAGCCCTCTCGATGTGAAAGTATTCTATTTTTGTTCTCCCCCCCCCCCTCTCTCTCTCTCTCTCTCTCTCTCCTTATTGACAACTTTTTATAGTCTTGCAGCCATTGGATCTGTTTATGCATTTAAAACACACATAAAACAATCCTCCTCTCCACACACACACACACCTATCCCACTCTCCCTTGCACTTCAAATTCCTCCCTTCCACCATTTCCACCACCACACCACCCTCACTACCTTCCCATTCCACCGGGAAAAAAACGCCGAGAGTTTGGGGGGGGGGGATTAAAGGGCCGCCTTGTCCCCCTTCTTAACTTCCTCAGCCGACCTGGGAGAAGCTCTGATTAACCCCGTAAGTACCAAATGTTTTATTTTATTTTGTTTTACTGTTTTCCTTATTCTTGCTAACCACCATTTTATCAACAGCGTTACATTTACTCCCCCCCACCCTTTTCCATACTACCAATATGACCTTCAAAAAATCACCACCTCAAAACCTCAACCACACTATATTACCATCGCCCACCCTATCTCACCATCAAAACATTCACCACACCTCAACACAACTACCGCCACCAAAACAACATCACCATTATCATCAACCCACATCAAAACCACGTCATTCCATTATCCTCCCCCCCCCCCTCACCACCACCACCACCATTGCTTCCGGTATAAGCATGAGCAAAAGCTCACCGACACTTCTCTTGTAGGGATGACGATGGAAAGGTGTTATATGGATCGTTGTGTGTATGTGATAGCAATTTGATCCACACAGCAGCAGAGTAGGGCCTACGAGAAGGAGGGAATCTATCCGACATAGAGGGAAGAATGAGATACCGTATAGCCTACAGAATGCAGTACACAGTGCTTGCAGGAGCCACGGCTTATTTATGGCTGTACATCAAGGCCACTTAGGTCAATAGAGATCGGTTCAGGTGAAGCCGATGAAAGCGTTTGCCAGTAATCATTGGAGTCGGTACAATGGTTATACATATAAGACATTTCAGGTCTTTCAACACTGGCTGGAGTGGGCAGAGATGAGCGGGCAGGGTGGGGATGACTGACATTAATAGGGATAACACGAAGGAATGAGTACAACCGGTGAATCTGAGCACTGTAGGTTTGCTGGTGGCAGAGGCTATCATTTAGGTAATCACATCTACAAGTAAGTAGAGATGTGTGGATCTGGATGAAGAGGTGTGGACAGGATGAACTAGATGATGATGGCTGAAGGATGGGGCGAGGGTAGCACTCGCTGAAAAAATGCAGTGTTGGAGGTTCAGTATAGCTCGTTTACTCTAGTGATACTGAAGATGGACACCTTCACGTCATGGCGTCGTTATAGCCTACCGGCTGTGTTGATCGCTTATATTAACATTCATCTTCCACCTTGTTCCCAGAAAAGAAGACTGTGGAAACGATTTTTTTATAAGGCAGATTAGTGTAACAGCCGGCTGTGCAAGAAGTAACGGTCTAAGGTTGCGTGAGTAGCGCAGCAGTATTATCCGACGATTGCTGTGAGCAACCAGGTTTTGCCTTTTCAAAACAAATAATACCTTCTGTTTGGCACTAGAGCTAAAATTAATACAAGAGGAGTATTGGTTTTAGGAAGTATGAGAGGATGTTTTTGGTGTAATCTAATAAATTCTTTTTAGTATTTTTCAGGTCAGTAAATCAGAGGAAGATGATGAGCCGTATGAGGCAATATTCAGCAATGCCTGACTTGCTTCCTCGCTCGCTCGCTTGAACACGTTCCACACTTTCAGTGTGAACGACTATTACATGTTAATAATAATAATAATAATAATAAGATTGATGATGATGATGATGATGATGATAATAATAATAATAATAATAATAATAACAAAAATAATAATCCATCCATCCATCATATAATCCTATGTTGCACTATAAGGAGCGTAAGAGCCCGAGACTAGGCAGGTTGGTCCTGACATTTAAGATGAGAATAACCAGCCTCACTCATCTCGGAGTGGCATTACTTGAGCAGTAAACCCCAACCATCCCTAGGATATAAACCTTCACCGGCTCAGTCAGATTGGAGAGCCGTAATTACCCACTAAGCCACCAGGCGGCATAATTTACAGTAGTTAAATGATTACCACCCAGCGTAGTAAATGGTTTCCTGGTGTACACGAAACCATTTAGCTTGTCACTCACTGTAGTCACCCATAGGCAGAAGGAAGTAGAAAAAATGAAGGAAAGAAAGACACAAGAGGAAAGAAGGACGAGAGGAAAGGGCAGACACCCAAAGCAGCACTACATCGAGTGAGTGGATGGTGAGCGCCCCCATCTACCACAAAATAATAATAATTAAAATAATAATAGTAATAACAATAATAATAATAATAACAATAATAATAATAATAATAATAATAATAATAATAATAATAGTAATAACAATAATAATAATAACAACAATAATAATAATAATAATAATAATAATAATAATAATAGTAGTAGTAGTAGTAGTAGTACAGTAGTAGTAGTAGTAATAATAGTAATACATTACTACACGGGGGATTTTAGTTTTAACATCTTATTTTCCTAGTTTACACAGAGAATGACAATAATACACACACACACACACACACACACACACACACACACACACACATACACACGATTATATATATATATATATATATATATATATATATATATATATATATATATATATATATATATATATATATATATATATATACTACACACACACACACAATACTACACACACACACACAATACTACACACACACACACACACACACACACACACACACACACACACACACGATTTTATATATATATATATATATATATATATATATATATATATATATATATATATAAATATATATATATATATATATATATATATATATATATATATATATATATATATATATATATATATATATATATATATATACCTATGCTGCTTCCTCCGAGGAAAAGGGAGGTAGCCGAGACAGGACGACACACTCTCCATTTACTCATCCATTCAAACACATTCATTCGCATCTTAGCCCCAAAAGGGAGAACGGACAGATCCTCACCACACCACATCACACAATGGTCAACTGCGCAATGCATTCAGTGACATCCGCAGCAGGGCCCGACAGCAGTGCTGGTTTACCCCTGCCACATCATAACAGACCCATCCCCTTACCCGCACCTGACCTGACTAGCTGATCAGACCTAATGCGGGAGAATATCCCCTCAGGGCTGCGTCATCACTTATTCATTCACAATTTCTCTCCATTTATTTCTGTCATGCACAGCCACTCTTCCTTGCTCAACAGACATCCCTCTCGCATCCAGCGCTCTCTTCACACTGTCCATCCATCCTATCTGTGGTCTTCCTCTCACATCAGATCTAGTTATCTTTTTCACCAATCGCTCATTATCCATTCTCTCCATATGCTCAAACCATCGCAACACTCTCTGCTCAACTCTACCAGCCATCTCCCGAACAACTCCAGTTCTCCTTCGCACTTCATCATTTCGCACTCGATCCATACGCTTCACTCCACACATACTCCTCAGACACCTCATCTCCATTACATTCAAACTTTTCCTCTCTGCTACACCCATATTCCATGTTTCAGCCCCATATAACGCAGTCAGTACCACAACACCCTCATACAGCCTTCTCTTTACATCCATTCTAAGCGAACGACATCTAAACACTTCATTCCTCCCAGCACCTTTCCTACTTCATTTATTCTAAACTTCACTTCTGCATCTATTCTTCCATCCACAGCAACATGTGACCCTAGATATTTAAAATACTCTACCTCCTCAAGCAACTCGCCATTCAAAACTATATTCATCCCCCTACCATCTACTAACCTCGTACACTTCATCACTTTAATCTTATTCTCATTTACTTTCAATTTCCTCCTTTCACACACCCTTTCAAACTCCTCTACCAACTGCCTCAATCTCTCCTCTGAATCAGCCACCAGTGCAGTATCATCTGCAAACAGCAGCTGCTTCAGATTCCACTCTCCACCATCAACATTCACCAGACTCAGACCTTCACCTAAAACTCTTCCATTCACCTCCCTTACAACACCATTCGTGTGAATATTAAACAACCAAGGCGACATCACACATCCCTGTCGCAGCCCCACTCTCACGGGAAACCAATCACTCACAGCATTTCCCACTCTTACACACGCTCTACTATTTACATAAAAACTTTTCAACCCTTTTTGTAACCTACCATCAAGTCCATACAATCTTAAAACAGTCCACAAAGCCTCCCTATCAATTCTATCATACGCTTTCTCTAAATCCATGAATACCCAAAACACATCCTTGCTTTTCACTAAATACTTTTCACACACTTGTCTCACAGCAAACACCTGATCCACGCATCCCTTCCCTCTCCTAAAGCCACACTGCTTATCACTAATCACTCCCTCTGTACCCTCAATAACTCTCATAATTAACACTCTCCCATAAACCTTACCTACAACACTCAACAGACTTATACCCCTAAAGCTAGTACATTCATACTTATCACCCTTGCCTTTATACAACGGGACCACACAAGCACTTGCCCAGTCAATACACACACACACACACACACACACACACACACACACACACACACACACACACACATACCTTTTTTTTATCACTTACACTTTCGGAACTATAATCATATTTCTTTGTTTATCTATTCCTATACCTCAGCATTCGAGATGGAGAGGAGGCTAATTTAGACCAGGTAAAGTGATAAGAGCATATTATGGTAGTGGCGAAGGTTTAAACCAAAGATTTGTTATAAAAGAGAGATAAAAGAGAATAAGCACTTACTACTGTTAATTACCGTGAGCTGTAGGAAAGTCAAAGTGTGAAGAATGGACGTCCAAGGCAGCTGGTATCTGCTTTTCTGTCATGTTTCCTTCAGCCAAGTTTCAATATTGCACTCACTCCACTCCGAGTACAAGAAATTATGTACCGGATTCCGAACCTGTCTCCCCCATGCGTCTTTAGTACAGCATTTACAAGGATATACCCATAGATTAAGGTGGTGATGGAGTGGCGAGGGAGAGGATGGAGTGGATAAATTAAGGGTGATGATACAAGCTGTAGTCGATTTGTTATAGCCCACCTTTAGCAAGGCAAGGGGGTATAGTTTTGGTGTGTGTGTGTGTGTGTGTGTGTGTGTGTGTGTGTGTGTGTGTGTGTGTGTGTGTATCTTTTGCCAAAACATCTCGAAAATTGCTGACGAATTTTCACCAAACATTAAAAAAAAATAGCAACTACGCTGTTTCCAAGTCCAGAATCTTATTGCGTTTGGTGCGGATTTGATCAAAGACGACAAAATGCCAGCCGCCATACATTTTATAACATAAACTGACTTTTTGTGAAACGCAGTGACGAAATTACGTGGAGTTTTGAGAATTTTTTTCAGATTTGGTTTGTAAGTATTTGTATCATAGCCAACAGCATATTTTGGCGGGCGATTAGCATTCGGCCCCCAAATGCTCTTGTCTGATTTTTAAGAAGCAGTACTTATTCACCTTGGTAACTTAACCCCTACACCGCAGGGATGTTTTTGCGCTTCTTGGGCATCCCACGGGGATATTCGCGCTCTGACTGACTTCTTAAAAATATTTACCAAAAATCAGTTATTAGTCCTAGAATATTATAATTAAATATGCGTATGGCAGATATCTTCAGCTTTCTCCTGGGATGTTTGTTGAGCCTTCGTCGATAACCGTAGGACTTGTGGAGACTTCTGACGTTGGGTAACTAAGGCTCCACTTTACACTTCCTGACATTCCTTAATATGATTACCACAGCCTGATATTATCACTAGTAACACTATTCTATGATTTTCAAATAGTTTGGAATCCATACTCCAAAAAAATAACACGCACTGTGAAAGCAATGAAAATTATGAGCGCGTACCAGCTTCCCACCAGTGCTTGTTCCCCGCTAGTATTCTGTCATTTATTATTCATAAAAATACTCACACTTTATATTCCTATTACTTTATAACATTTATATATAACTGCAGTATTTATCCATAAGTTTCCTTCAGTAATAGTAGTTTATTGTCACTGTAGGCATTCACTTTCTCTTTCAGTTAAATACGTAGAGAGCCAAGGTTTCATTTTCACTGTCATAACTTCAAGTATTTGTACTCATATTCTTATATTACTAATTATTTACACTTCTATTTACATTTTCTATTGTATTTTCAATATTTACACTTCTATTTTACTTATACTATGTTATGCACTGTCACTTGCAGTAACTTATAAATCTATATTACATTGTTCAATCATATTTACATCCATTGCTTTCACTTGCTATTTACACATTTTTTACACATTATTGACACATTATTTACATTTTCCACTTGCACTTTTAGAACTGCTTCAGGCTGTGGGAATCAAAGAAGCAGGTTACGGAGAGGGGAACCTGGCACTCAGCACACTGCCAAGAGGTGCGTTTGTGCTCAGGTGTGCATCTGGTGGTATGTGCACACACCTCGCACCTGTGGATCACAGCCTTCCTTTTCGTTGTGGCAGGCATTTGCACCAGGCTGTGCCGATCCATGTATGCCCTCTGCTCAAGTCTGTCAGGAAGTCAAACAGAATGGCGCCTTGGAGCTCCTGCTGTCACCCTACCATATCTCTCAAGCAGCTGCTGAACACTAGTCCTGGCGAACAACCTCAGGGAGAAGGACTTGGGTGGCTTTACCTTCATCTTGTACAGGATGAAGGCGTTCAGCATTGTCATGTCAATGAGATGCAGAAAAACTTTCCTGTACCACCTAGTATTCTTCCTGAGGCAGTCGATCTCTCCAATCATCATGTCGGACTTGTCCTCCAGCCGCATGTTGATATTATAGTCGATGACAGCATCAGGTTTCCTCACAGGTTCGCCTGTTCTACGGTCGACCTTCCCACTGTCTTTCAGTTCCCCCTTGTGTACGGTGGTGAGCATGTGCATGACCCTCTTGCCATGCCACCGTATTGCCAGCATCTTCTCAGACTTGCAAAGGTGCATTTCTCCTCGCTGTGAGTTTCCTGCCTCTGTGAATTTGGGGAAGTTGGCACGATTGCTCTTCACAGTGCCGCAGGAGCCGATGCCGTGCTCTGAAAGGTATTTAGCAAGTTTCGGTGCTGTATAGTAGTTGTCAGTATACAGCACATGATTCCCACCAAAATACCTTTCAAGCAGCATTTTCACTACACAGCCTGAGAAGCCAAGGGGGTGTGTTTTGTCCAGATCGACAGTGTTGGCTGAATAGATGATGAAGTCAAGGATGTACCCCGTCTTATAGTCGCACAGTACAAAGAACTTGATTCCAAAGCGATGACATCTGCATGGAATGTACTGTACAAACCTAAGACATCCTCAGAACAAAACCAAGGATTCGTCTATGACAACCTTCTGAAATGGGTGGAAGAATGACAAATTTATCCTTCATTCTGCTCAGAATCTCCCGGATCTTCCACAGTGGGTCAGTCTGGGAAGGTACTCGTTGTTGCCGAAGTGCAGGTTTCCCATGATGTTCCGGAAGCTATCTCTGGCCATGTACTTATTGAAAGTGGGTGAGGGTAGTAAGGGGTCCATGGACCAGTAATCTTCCAGCTCATGCTTCTTTGAATGTGGCATGAGAAGCAGGAGGGCGAAGAACACATACAGCTCCTGCACTCCAAGCACGGACCACTGTTGCATCTTCGCTGCACCTGCACCACTTGCAGCACGTTGTGACTCGTACCTGTTTGTCTCATCACATGTATGCTGCATGACTTCATCATCGAGGAAGGCCAAAAGGAAGTCCACACACTCAGCATCCTTGTCAAGAGTAAAGGCAGGCTGTATCCCTGAGGAACTCTCGTCAAAATGAAGTTGTTCAGGGACGAAATCGGACCCTCCCGTCCACACGAAGGCGTCCAGGGTTCCCAGTCATGGCGGTGTAGGGTGGGTGAGGGTGGAGGGTGGCTGAGGCAGACTGGGCTGTTTCAAGGTCACTCTGACTGACCCTAGGGTGCCGTGTAGCACTAGCAGCCCTTACTCTAGTTGCTACTCTAATTTAACGAGTCAGGGATTTACCTCTTCCCCTATGGCCTGCCTTCACTGTAGGTGCTGGTGGAGAATCCAACGATGAAGACTCAGGAGAAAATTCCACTGAAGAGGAGGAAGAAATTGTTCCAGGGCTAACCCGCCTCCAAATCACTCCCTTCCCAAGTTCCTTCCCTTGCTGCACTAAGGGCTCCTTTACCTTGGAGCTAGGGATAACTTTGAACACTGAATCACTTGTACTTGGAGTTTCTGTCACGATTTCCTCCCCAGGCTCATCACACGATTCACCCGAAGGATCAAAGTCACTATCCATCATTATCATAGATAATTCTGCCAGTTCACATTCCACTGCTGAGTCATTTAGGCCTTTACTGCTTCCCACACGAGTTTTTCTAGGGGTAGAGGTCACAGGGCTCTTTGCAATGGGCGCAGAAGCGGCGGATATGGTGGGGCGCGAGTGCGACATGGTTTCACCTCAGTGGATGACAAGGAACTGAATGATGCGGCATATATGGGCAGCCAAGGGTTGACAGTGTCAGTAGGATGACAGCTGCTAATTTATATGCTATGAAATGATTGGTAGGAAATCTCGACAATACATAAAAAATTAGGTAGTTCCAGGTGAATGTAAATATCACTTAGGCTTTTCCCTTCCTTTCTTGTATATATTTTTATTACGAGAATAGATTATACGGCATGTTTCAAGGGGAAACTACCTGGGAAAATTAGCGAATGAGTGCACGTGAGGTGTTGACAGGTGATAATTAGCCAATTCCAGGTTTAAGGCACTATCACTTACCTTATTTCTTTTTTGTATATATTATTTTGTAAAAGAATAGGGCATAGGGCTTATTTCAATGGATGAAATCAGTGGAAAATTCCGGGGAAGATTTGCTTAGCGTAGAGCGGCCGGGCAGGCGAGAGGAGAGGGTAATGGAGGGGAGGTAGGGAGGGGAGTCA
>NC_136972.1:12606161-12686161 GCF_032717465.1 Coenobita brevimanus | reverse complement strand
GTCGGTAAGTTAGGTTTGGATAAGATGAGTTTGATGGATAAGTCGGGTTCAAATGGGTGAATGGGGTGGCGGAGTGAATGAAGTTGGGTAAGAAGGGTGGTTGGGCATGTGGATGGGCGGGTGGGTCGGTGGGAGGAGTGGGTAGACAGGATAGGTGGATGGGCAGGATGAGGTGGGTGTGGAATGTTCAGGGAGAGGTGGGAGGGTTCTGTGGATGGATGAGATGGATGACATTGTTGGGTGAGCAGGGTGGTGGAATTCGTGAGTGGAGAGGGCGGGTGGTAGGGGTTGGTGGGCAAGATAGGTTGTTGGGATGTGTGGACAGTGAGTCGCCAGGGTGAGTGGGCACCGTTGGTAGCCAGGGAGGCTGAGTCGATTGCGTGGTCGGGATGATCTAAGTGGATAGTTGGGTTGGATGGCTAGATGGGTTCAGGGTAGAGAAGTGAATGAGTGAATGTGTTGATTGGAGTTGTCGGGTGAGCTTCGTGTATGGCATTGGAATCGTGGGTAGCCGAGTGGATAGCAGGGATCGGTGGGCTGGGTGGGTGGCCGGGATGAGGTCGGTGGGTTGTGTTGGATGGGTAAAGTGGATAGGTGGATAAGTAGGTGGGTGCATATGTGGCTGTCCTGATGACAAGGCAAGAGAGGGACTTATGCTGCCAAATAACTTTTACCTATTACTTGGATTATAGTCTATTGCTAAGAAAACGTTGGATAAATATTTGGAAGCCAAACTCTATACATTAAGGTCATTGTATTGAAATCTGCTAAAACGTCGATATAATCACTTCCCATGGAACTGAAGACGGATCTGCGCTTGATAATACACCAAATAGTAAGATAATTGAAAAGTAACATTACATGCGGCAAGACGTGAGAGATAGCGAAGCTTCATATCTCCGATCCATCAGCCTAACGAATCAGTTTTTTGGTTGAGGTAAGGAGGGGGAGTTGGGGGGGTAGACGTGTGCGAGTAACCTGACCTCTAGTGGCAGATTACCCTGTATCACGAATTTCTGTCCGCCGGAGGTGTACAAGAACTCTGATGAGACTTAGTTGTGAGGGTGAAATGAGTTTCCACGGCAACTAGTTAAATCGACATGCCAGTCTGAATACACGTGATAGTAATCAGATGAACTGAGAATGGTAAGGCAGTTAAAACAAACTTGCTATAGCTGATGAAATCCGGGAATGGATATAGGAAACAACAGTGGATAAGTGATATACAGGACAATACATGTGGCAAGGTATGAACAATGAAGAATGAAAAGTGATGAGTGCTAGTAGTTGATGGATGAAAACCAGAACGGCCCAGTTGTTCAATGCTAGACCCTTAAGGCTACTGGTCCCATCCCTCCCCTCCAAGAAGGTAAATAATAATAATAATAATAATAATAATAATAACAATAAAATATAATAATAATAATAATAATAAAAGTATCTTGATTGCGTCACAATTAATCCAACTTCACATCCATAAAAATTTTCAATTTAAGATTCTCTGTAAATATAAAATATTTCTTATTTATGGAATGTTACTAATAAAAAATTTTCCCAAACCAAGTTGGAGCCTATAATGGTTAGGCTACTTTATGAATTTGACCAGTCAAATTCACAAATAATCCAAATTACTTAAAATAAGATTAAAACTTCAGAAATTTCATGAATATCACATAAGTCCCTGGTAATCATTGAGGAATGGGAGGGGGCCTAGTAAGTGTCCTGAAGGCTGTACGGGGGCTGTAAAGCGTCTCTCCTTCCATAAGTTAATCAGTGACACTGACATCTCTAGGCTGCTCCCTCGGAGGTTCGGCCAACTATATGGTCAAGTGTTGAGGATTAGGAAGAATGGAAGAAGTTGAAGTGCTTCAAGGGTCGAACAGGGAAGAAAGGGTGCAGGTTCTTTGAAAGCAGTGATAAGAAATAGGGAAGTCAGCATGGAAGTAAAAAAGCCGCTGCATGTCGGTATTGTGACACAAACTCGAACGTATGGGCACGAAGCTTGTACCTTGTTGGAAGAACACAAGTCAAGAGAGAGCAGCGAAAGTGAGTTATTTGAGAGAAGCATGCGGAGTTACTGGGAGGGCCAGACTAACAAATGAGGAAGTGAATGAGCATTGTGGTGTTGATCTGTATGTGACAGAGAGAAATACACTGAGGTGATTTGGCCATGTGCAGAGGATGGAGAGCGAGAGACTAATGAGGAGAGTGTATGTAAGTGAGGTGGAGAGGAAGAGAGGGAGGGGAGGCTGAGGATGAGATGGAGGGACGGAATGGAGAGGTATACGAGAGAGGGGTGTGTGAACTAGGGAGAGGGCAGCAAAATAGGGGGGGGGGGCGACATGGAGGCAATTAGAAATGGACTGACGAAATACAGTATGTATGACGTGGCATAGGCACACTTATGTTTGCATGACTCATTGTCAGGTGAATAAATTTGCTTTATATTAGTTGGAAAAAAAAAAAAGACTAGAGACGTACTAAAAATAAAAGTGTCACGCTCACCGACTGCTTCATAAAGACCTGATTTGTGACTATGCTTAAAACTGTCCACCTTCAGTTCTACCACGTGGAGTGGCGATCTTCCATTTGTTAAAAAAGAAGAAATCAATGTCTGCAAGTCTGCAAAATCGCCTTTACGAGTACCAAAGAAAGTCAACAAATAGAGAATCAACATCCGTTCATTTAAAAGATGCCTGAACAAACTGCATCTGAAATACTAAAGGTCATACACAGAGGGAAAAACAGGAGAAAGAATGATCCAGAGTTAAATAGTAGTGCACTTGAAAATCAAAGGACATCAGTGAATTCTTGCAACAGAGAGGTGGACAGGCGAGGGTGTAAGCCATACTAGATTTGTAGTTGCTGCAGACCACAATCATTAATGCAGCTATAACATTTCACCGTAACAGGACAGTACACTTGTGATGGTTTTAATGTATAGGGCTCCCTGTAACTATATTCAGTACTAGGACGTGATTTTTTATTTTTTCTTGCTATCAATAGATGATTTCTTGCTGATTAGAAATGACTGTGAAGAGGTAAGGTCCCTTTCTAGTGTTGTTATTGTTCTTTCACTTTCTTTTCTGTAACCTTCCCCTGCACTACTTTGTGTTCCTAGCGGTACAGTATCATTGATTCTTGTCATTTTAAAGTGGATAGCACGTCCTGCCCTCTCACAGGTCTTTTGTTTTCACTGTTCTGTGTGGGAAGATTTTTTGTTTCAACTTCGTTCCTAGACTGAATGTGTGAGGTGCATACTCACTGAATCGACGTGTGGTGGCGGCTGGGTTAGTGGAATTTTTCTTCCGAGGTGTAAATTTCTCAAAGTATTTTCTCCGAGTGATTTCCCCGCTAATTTTCTGACAGAACCTCCCCTGCTGGTGTATTCGAGTACTGAGTTTTCCTGCTCTCATCTCTCCCTCTGCTCATTTTATGAAAGAGAATCACGTTTTCTGTCCCACTTCTGCTGAGTCTCCTATTTTCTGCTGTAGACAGGTCACGCATTGAAATGACAAAATAGTGTGGGTAAAGGCAAAGAACCTTAACCCCTAAAGTCCTAATCTCATCGATAGGGCTTTGTGCGCAATTTCTAAAAAGGACGAGCAACACCGATCGTGCAGCATCCACAAAAAAACTGGCGGCAGGTGGCTCCACCCTAACTGTGACACAGATGTCTTCTAACCAATCACAACTAAGTGTTGGACACACTGGAGGGGGGACCCAGGCCCGTACAGTTGTCAGCAGATGAGTCGAGGCCACCTAGTCCACCATGTTGGTGTTTTATCTGGTAACAGTGGTAGCTGTGAACTTGTCCGAGATTCAGTCGGCTGTTCTGGTAAAAACAAACCCAGCAATTATTTGTCAATGTGCAGTTCTAACTGGTCTCCAATCAGCATCATGCAAGTATAATGATTAACCTAACACACATATGGTACATATATTTATAAACATAGTATTATAACATAGGCATCCAAATAGTGGTGCGTTCATTCATTTGTGACACACGGGTGTCGGTAGTGATTTATTTGGCTCCACTGTCGTCGTGAAGCAAACAATCTTTACGAGTTTTCAAGAGACATGCCGTAGGGTTATCAGTTTCCCCGCGACCTAACATTATTATCACAAAAATACCTTCATACCAGTCATCTCTCACCATGAATCTGACTCGTCATCCTCTGAATGCGATGCAGGTGGGAGAGTTAAAGGTTCACACCACAGTAGGCGGAACAGGGGTAGGGGTTTGTGGGAGTTACAAGGAGGGTGGCGAGTGAGGAAGGGAGGGATGAGGTAGGACAGTCTGATGGGAGGAGGGGCGGGAAGGGGCAGGCGTTTGGCTTTGGTATTTAACGTATATGAGATTATAGATTGTAATAAGTTTGTTTTAACATATGGAACGAATATTTCTTTAATATTCGAGTGGTAAAGTTGAACGATTGATTACTCTCTATAAATGTTTATCATCATGAACGAGCCAATTGGTTCCACTTCCATGCCTCTCCCCATACGTGGCGTCACGTGGTGCCTACGTCACAAACCGAGGTGGTGATGGAGCCTCACACTCTGGATACCCTTGTGTTTCACATGAAAGAACGCACCACTATTTGGATGCCTATGTTGTAATTATATGGCTATGAATATTATCTACTATATGTATGACACGTTAATCATTATCAATATAATACGTTAACTTGCGTGATATTGATTGGAGACTGGTTAGAAATGCACATTAACAAATTATCACTGGGTTTGTATCGCCCGAACAGCCGACTGAATCTCTGTCAAGTTTACAGCTACCGCTGTTACCAGATAAAACACCAACATGTTGGTTGACTAGGTGGCCTCGAGTCATCTGCTCGCAACTGTACCTAGGCGGCGGGGGGTGTACCCCCACCTCCCTCTCGCCACGTTCCTCTACCCCACTACCTTGTTGCTACCCTACCTCTCACCGCTCTTACTCGTACCACCACCACCACAACTCCCACACCCTCCTCATGCATCCTCCCCCTCCCATGTGGATCCCTCCATGACTGGGGGAGGGTATTTCCCCCCTACTCTCCCTCCATGTCCCCGTACTCCACTGGGGCCTTGCCTTTATGTCTGGTGGTGGTCTCCTCCCATCCCTCCATCTCCATACTCCCCCTCCTGGCCTTACCACCTCCCACCACCACCCCAATCCCCTCACCCCACCCCCTACCCTCACCCCCACCCCCTAGTAAGCAGTATTTTTTACCTCCCCAGCCTCGAATTTTGCATATTTTTTTTGCTTGATGGCGTGTGTTTTTGAATCATTACCTGTAATTTATTTGTGTCTTTGCATACAGATATGCACACCACAATTATTTTAGCTGTCTTTATTCGAAACCCACTCGAAACAAAAAAATTATTTTATGCCGACGCATGCAAACATATTGGAGCCTTCAAAAACGAAAAGAAAAGAAACGAAAACTAGCTAGATTTGACAGCTCGGAGGGGAGGGGAGGAGGGAGGAGAAAAGGGGGAGGGGAGTTAGGCGAGAGGAAGGTACAAAGGAAAGCAAACGGCAACAGACCTTATGGTCCTTTCGAGGCTGTTTGGTACAGAGTAGACTATGACTACAAGATCTAATACTACATGCTGAAGGATAAGGATAGCAAAGCAAGAAGGCTCCCCCTGCCTCCAAACCCTCCAGCCAAAACTGGCAAGAAAAAGTGAGAAAAACCACCACGCAGCATGGAAAAACTGAGGGAAGGGAAAGGGGGAAAGAGGAGTGGAGGGAAGGGAAGGGGAAGGTGGGGACTGGAGGTATGGGGAGGGGAGGATAATTTTTACTCTTTCTCATATTTTCATTGGGGGGTTCATGACCATTTTCCCTAGCTAGATTTGACAGCTCAGCGGGGAGGGGAGGGGGGAGGGGAAGTTAGGCGAGGGGAGGAGAGGAAAGAGGAGGGGAGGGAAGGGAAGGGGAGGGAGGGGATTTGAGGTATGGGGAGGGGAGAGGAGGGGAGGATAATTTTTACTATTTATCATATTTATTGGAGGGGTTTCTCACCATTTTATTTTTTCTAAGCACATTACAGTGGTTTATAACATCAATAAATACCAAAAAAAAAATTGATTTTGGTGATTTTTGTATTTTTGTGAAGAAAACAGGCGCGAGCGGCGTATTTTCTTTCTCGCCAGGGCCTTGACGGGTAACTATTATAAACTTTGACAGGCCATAGCTCGGTAACTATTGGATCTAGGAGGGTGGGGTTTGCGTTTTCAGGTGTGTAAATTCAAGCTCTATAAATCGGGCATAAAACTTTTAACCTTTAACCCCTTAACCGCGGGGCATCACTTTCGTGACGCTTGGGAGCAAGGGATCATACCGCGGGGCGTCGCTTTTGTGATTCTGTGTTATTTTGAATTCACCCGGGCTTTCAAGTGGGGGCTTGTATCATCTATCAGTACTGACAATGTCCAACACTAGTCAGCACTCCTAATCTCATCTGTACTCCCATCCATTGTTGACAATTTAGCCATTTCTCCCCGTTCTTGACTCCCCTCCCTACCCCCCCTCCATTACCCTCTCCTCTCGCCTGCCCGGCCATGCTATGCTAAGTAAATCTTCCCTGGAATTTTTCACTGATTTCATCCATTGAAATAAGCCCTATGTCGTATTCTTATACCAAATAATATATACAAGAAAGAAATCAGGTAAGTGAGAGTGCCATACACCTGGAATTGGCTAATTATCACCTGACAACACCTCACGTGCACTCGTTCGCTAATTTTCGCTGTTTTTTTCCCCTTGAAATATGCCGTATAATCTATTTTCGTAATAAATATACATGTAAGGAGAGAAGGGAGAAGCCTAAGTGATATTTACATTCACCTGGAACTACCTAATTTATAATGTATTGTCTAGATTTCCTGCCAATCATATCAGTGCTACACAAAGCTGTTTCAAGATTTAACATTGGTAGCTCTGATTATATATCTCCTAAGTAGGCCTCTAATCTATTTTCGTAATAAATATACCTGTAAGGAGGGAAGGGAGAACCCTAAATGATATTTACATTCACCTGGAACTACCAAATTTATAATGTATTGTCTAGATTTCCTGCCAATCATATCAGTGCTAGACTTAGCTGTTTCAAGAAGTAATATTGGAAACTCTGAATAACCCCTAAAGCAGGCCTCTAGGCTAGCTGGCCTGGCAACTGCGTTATCAGTGTAGTCTCATCTTCCGAAGTGAGAGGATGTATGTTTCATCTTGCTGACTTCAAGGCCTTTTTTCACCCCCATGCAAATGGCTCTGTGACCTTTACCCCCTACTAAACCTCGTGTGGAAAGAGGTAAAGGGCTGACAATTGATAAAAGAGTGACTACGATCTTTCTATTGAGTAAAACAGTGCAAGTGGAATTGTAAATAATGTGTAAATAATGTGTAAACAGCAAGTGAAAGTAATGAATGTAAATATACGTGAACAATGGAAAATAGTTTTATAAGTTATTTCAAGTGACAGTGCATAACACAGTGTAAATAAAATAGAAATGTAAATAACGTAAATAAAATAGAGAACGTAAATAGAAATGTAAATGAGTAGTATTATAAGAATACGAGTATATACCCTAGGAGTAATGAAAGTGAAAGTTTCACTCTAGCATGTGTGAATGCTATGAGTTATGAGAGTGAAGATGAAAGTGACATTCACTCTCAATGCCAGTATACAGGACGAGAAAGTGAATGCTACGTATTTTACTGAAAGAAATTGAATCCCTACAGTGACAATAAACTAATACTACTGAAGGAAACTTATGGATAAAGACTGTAGATATATATAAGTGTTATATAGTAATAGAAATATAAAGTGTGAGGGGTTTTATGAATAATAAATGACAGACTACCATGAGCGAACTAGTGCCAGTGCGACGATCAGACGCGCTCGTAATTTCCATTGCTTTCACAGTGTTTTTTTTTTTAGTATGGATCCCAAACTACTTGAAAATTGTAGAATAGTGTTTATAGTGTTTGTATCTGGCTGTGGTAATCATATTACGGGTTGTTGGGAAGTGTAAAGTGGAGACTTCGTTACCCTACTTCAGAGGTCTCCACAAGTCCTACGGTAACCGACGAAGGCTCAACAATCATTCCAGGAGAAAGCTGAAGGTATGTGCCATAAGCATATGTAATTTTATTATTCTAGGACTAATAACTGATTTTTGGCAAATATTTTTTGAGAGTCTGTCGGAGCCCAAATAACCCCGCGGCACACGCAAGTAATTGGTAAACAAGCCCGCGGTGTAGGGGTTAAGAAAGCCGAAAAATAGGCCTGTTTTTGTGTCCTGGGGGACAGTCGAGGCTGGAGAATTGTGTACCCTAGGGGTTAATCTTCCACATCTGCCTGTTGAAACCAGTGTACTTTCCCCAGAAGATATGTTTAAATCTTGTGATTACAGCTCACTTACTTTTGCTGTAATCAGCCTAACTGATGGCAACCACCAGGTCAAGAAAACACCCCCCAAAACAGTATCTCTCCCGCATCACTCAGTACTGTCAATTGAAAGGGCCAAGTGTTGCACCCTTGCCAAATACTGGAACGTAAACTCTGACAATTTTACAACTATCAGTTGAATTATTTGATTAATAAACTTAGAGGCACTTACTTCCATTTAGAAAAATTTCCTTGTGAATTACCAGATATTAGCAATTATGACATCTAAATAATTTTATAAAAGAGGTTTCTGCTGAGTAGCTTTCTAACACCTTAAAAGAGCTTGGTTCCTAAGGTCTCGGAATCTGATCTGGCAACCTCAGCCACCTGCTGTGGAATCTGTTCATTCCACTGAGGGGAAGTCACCTGTGCTTACCCTCAGGTGCAGCACGAACCACTCAAGGTTGCAGAAACCAAGGCACCATCTACCTCACTTCTTTACACACATTCACCATACACAGTCCATTAGTTAGTCCAAGCAGGGACAAAAGTTCACCTGGCATTCCACTTTATCCCTGATGCATCATGCCAGCGTGAATCATCTACAGTATAGGCAGGAAAATATATCAAGACTTAGGAATGCTAGCTATTTTATTTCTTCTACTTCTTCCTTTTGTTTGATATGTTAGAATTACCCAGTGAAACAAAAACAAGTAAACGAAATAAAATGTTAACTGTACAGTATATACCCATAGTGAATACACCACGTAAGCAGGTCCATCAGTCATCACACACATTTCCTACATGTTTCAACTCAGTGAATGCACGTTCATACCTTGTCCCACATTGTCCTTTCGTTAGTATCCATTGTACACAGGTCCTCCTGGGGGCACTCACATTTCATACAAAGCAAATCTTAATTTTGTGAATATTAGTCATATTTATTGGCCACAGTTTAGAGAGTGGACAAGTAATGTTAATGTCAGTCAAGTTGTGCAGTGCGCTCACTGGAATACCACATATACATATACAAGAAATCTCAGTGCTTTGTACATTTTCACTTCATATTTAGCATCATAGTTTTTAGAAACTCATTCTATCCTTCACTCATGAATAATTGTAGCTGGCGTTTGTAGACTGGCCACCCTCTGATGGAATCGAAACCCGGTCAGACTGTTTATAAATCTCTCTCTCTCTCTCTCTCTCTCTCTCTCTCTCTCTCATTATATTAAGGTGTGTCTTGGGTAGGGAGGAGAAAACGCGAAGTAAAGATTTGTATAGTCTCACCTCCCAAATCTGTTTCACTTGAGAAAAAAAAAAAAAAAGTGTGGGACCAAAAGTCATTCATTTTCTTTACTATTTAGGAATCGCCCTTGACACCGAAAATTACAAGTACATATGCTAAAAAGTTATAGTACAAACACAGAAGCTCACACTGAAGCTTTCCTTTTGGTATGAATTCCCTTGGCTGGGGTAGGAAACCGATGTCGGTGGTCTGCTACAACATGGAGAAGGAACTCGAGCTGCTCTTCCCCCTTGGTGAACTTCTTGCTTCTTAATGATGGTCACAGCTCGCTCAGCCCTATCACTGGTGACGAGGAGCTTGTAGACTGTATCACGAGATTGAGTGTATGCTGCATTCTCTGTCCAGGAAATGGGGTCATCCTGAAGAAAGTCATTGGAAAGGCCGTCTGGAAAAGAAAGTCCTAGTGTTGATGGTTACCAGGCCATCCAAAGCATCTCCGGGAAAAGTGGTTTTGTGTATTCGAGGTCTCTCTGATGGTGACTCTGGAGCTTCCTAGTCGAGTGCCAGCACCATCCTGTGCTTTGTGTCAACAGTGAACCTGTCATCGAAGAAAGCAAGACCAACTGCTTCCTCTGAAAGATACCATAGATGAGAGCCCAGCTTCTTCGTGGTGGCTTCAGAGATTTTCTTGTTGAGGTAGCCTACTTGATGAGTTGTTGCACCAAGATCCAGTCACTGAGGGGAGCTTGAGCCGGAAATGGCGCTAAAACCCAGGCATTCAAGTAGATGAAAACAGAAAAGAGGGACAGATCTCACACTCCGTGCTCTTCTGCCTTCACCATCTGCAACTGGCTCTGGAAGAGATACAGCTTCAAGGAGTATATAACTAATGCCATCCATATAGCACGGTGTACTGCCCCTGGAGCCCGAAAACTCATACCTTTCTTCGGAGTCCCACCGAGAAAGATATTGGACAGATGCAAAAACTCGATAATCATCTCGTACTTCGTCTGAGTGGGACATAGCAAAACAAAGGAGATCTTTCCTTGCCTTTGCAATTGCTGCATTATCTACCTCGTCAGTATCTGCAGTTGCGAACTTAGCTTGATCAAATACATTGCAGTGATCTCTGACCCTCTTGAAGAGCAAAATATATGGTCCCATTGAAATAGTCCCAGTGGAGGCTCCACATGCTGCTTCCATGATCAACTCCATCACATGGTGCGGACAGGCATGTAAAGTAAAACTTGTCCGATCTTTTCTTGATTGATTGCTTAGGTTCCTCCATGCTGGCCCATGTTCAACTTCGTAGTGTCAAAGCACGTGGAACTGATCTGCTGGATTAGGCCAAAGTCATCAAGGCACTCCATGATGGCATGGCTTGAGTTTCTGCTGTCCCAGAAGGAAGCTTTGGCACTCCCAACAGTTGCTCTATTCCGAATCCAGACACCAGAAACTGAAGATGGTCCACATGTTCTCGTAAAGTAAGATTTTCCATAAATTTTCCATCCTACTACATCATCAGTTTTTTATTTCATTTGAAATTACTCTTCAGTTCTTAAGCCCTTTTGGGCACGAACCTGTGCACGTTGGTGGTGTACGATTGATGGACTGATGTTCAGTTTACGAGAATCATGACCCAAACTGATAGCAGGCTCCATCAAAAGTTACACTGCCTTCCGGGAGGATATGTTTATTCGGTCGTGAGAGTCCGATAAATCCTTCACCAAAATATTTCTCACTGTTCATTGTTTTGGAGGAAATTGGGCCATTTGTAGGTGCCTGAAGTGATGTGGATGGTTCAGCACAGGTTCTTCAATCTTGATCTCATCCTCAGAACTGGATGAGGAGGATTCCAGGATGATTTTCTCAGCAGCTGCCTCAATCTCATGCTTGGAACGCTTTCTCAACCTCTCAGTAGTTTCCTCCCGTTGTTGTAGAGCCTTGACTTTTTTCTGGTGAATCATGTCAAGTCCCCCTTTGCTTCCAGGACGTCCTATCAGGCGCTGAAGAAGGAGAAATTTCTCAGTCTCCTCGATGAGATACACGCCACTTGGCATCAGCATGAGCAATGTCGAATAAATCTTCGAGGGAATCCAAAAACAACCCCTCATTTTGCTTGTGAGATTCTGTGCTTCTTCAGCCCAGTGCATATTGTAAAGATCTTTTTCAGCTTCTCGATATGGTGGTATTCTTGTTGAGATCGTAAATTTGCTTTATCCCACAGTGTCTTCAATGAACGAAATGTGTCACGAAATGCATCTCTTTTCACGTTCAGTTGCTCTCTATGCAGATGTATAAACTACTGGAAGGCCTGTCGATTCGACGGTAGTTTGTTTCCAGTTATCTCTGTAACAGTTGAACTAAACAAGTAGACTGTCTTGCCAGTTCCCATCTGGGAATGACTGAAAAACAACATTAACACTGATAATGCAACACACTAACTGAACATTGGAACAAAACAAACTAACAAATTCCATGAATGCATGGACGCTGGCCCTTTGATGGTTCAGAGTATAGAGCAACAATGGGCTGCAAAGGGCAAAAACTTTGCTGCTCCAGGGTGACCAGTAATCATCCAAGTGGACTGAAAATCGATGTGCCTTGTTTTTTGGGTGTAGAATAAAAGCAGGGGGTGAGACAAAGAAATATCACTGTTTTATATTTAAGACATCTTTATATATATATATATATATATATGTATATATATATATATATATATATATATATATATATATATATATATATATATATATATACTGTATATCCATCATCCATTCCTATGTTACCCCATGAGGAGCGTAGGAGCCCGGGGATAGGCACTTGGCCCTGACATTTAGAATGAGTGACCAACCTCACTCATCCCTGAGTTGCATTACGTGAGCAATAAACCCCAACCATCCCTTGGATATAAACCTTCACCGGCTCAATCCGATTGGAGCAAAATAATTACCCACTAAACCACCAGGCGCCAAAATTTGATTATATGGTCACCACCCAGCGTAGTAAATGGTTTCCTGGTGTACAGGAAACCATTTGGCTTGTCACTCAGTGTAGTCACCCATAGGCAGAAGGAAGAGGAAATAATGAAGGAATGAAAGACAGAAGAGGGAGTGTAAAGTCACCCGTAGGCAGAAGGACCAGGAATGAAGGAAAGAAAGAGAGAAGACGATGGAAGGAAAGAAGGATGAAGGATATATATATATATATATATATATATATATATATATATATATATATATATATATATATATATATATATATATATATCCAGTACACCTACAGGCTGACCATAGGAAAAACAACTCACTGGGCAACATCCTACCTGTACTGTACTACTGCTGTTGGAGTCTGTGGCAGTGTTGGGTGGGGACGTAACAGCATCATAGCACAGTGTGTAACACTAGCACATGCAGTATGTCAAACATACAGTACAGTATAGCAGATGATCAAGAGTGTCAGTACACATGATGTATGTCAAACACATACCAGAACAACCAAGAATGTCAATACACATGATGTATGACAAACACACACAAGGCAGCCAAGAATGGCAATACACATGTTGTATGTCAAACACACACAAGACAGCCAAGAATGTTAATATACATGATGTATGACGAACACATACCAGATGACCAAGAATGTCAATACACATGACGTACTGTAGGTCAAACACATACCAGACAACCAAGAATGTCAAAACACTTGATGTATGTCAAACACATACCAGACTATCAAGAATTCGTTGTATCTCATATGCTTGATGTAATGCATGGAGGATAACTAGCCACGTGATGGAAATGTACCACACACACACACACACACACACACACACACACACACACACACACACGTCACCCAGCCAGTAATATATACCAGGAAGTCGAAGGTGAGAGTCAGAGAGCCAGAGAGAGCCAGAGAAGGCAGAAGGAGATTGGAGTGATGAGAGAATGAAACATATGAGATTAGGTAGAGTAGGAGCTTCATCGTTACGCTGACAATACGTGAGTCATGTCACTCAGTCCATCATATAACTGTTTCACAATACAATCCTCTTAACTCCAGAGTGTATCTACCTCACCTTCGCTTATGATACAAGACAGACAGAGTGGGAAGTGAGACAGAGAAAGACCTACCTGAAGATAAAACCCACAATGAGCTATCTGACACCCCACCATAGCAGCCTACATTAATCTATACCGATGACGTAGGGACCTCGCCAAGCTACAGTTACAATCCCCACTTCCAGAGCTATGGCCACTATCTACCCCATTAACAGTGGTGGCAGTAGTAAAGAAGACTATTACAACAACGGTGAAGATGATTGCAACAATGCTAGAAAAGACGAATATCTGCGACAGTAAAGAAGATTGCAACAAAAGCGATAAAGAAGGCAGCAGCAAAGAAGAAGATTAATTTCTATGACACAACACTACAATTAACTACGATTTACTACTCTACAAGCGGTTCTATGATATACAATTCCACAATCAACAACAATTAACTAAAACAACTCTCAATGATTTACAACTCTACACTTATCTAAACCAAGTAGCAAGAATAAGATGATAGAAGAAGAAAGAAATGAAGTAAATGAAGTAAGGAAGCAAAACAGGAAGGTGTAGGAAGTGACAGCTGTTGACCCAGGAGTGAATGTTGTTTTGATGAGGGCAGCAGATGTAGCAGAACCACCTGGTCTCGAACTCCACAACGACGACCACCACCTATAACCACAACCACACCTACCAGGGACCCAGCAAGAATGCAGTGGTGTCATCAGCTGCTGATGGGAGCATAACATTATCAGCTAGCCTGGCTGTGACCTATCCTATCCACAACATACCAGCATCCACCCCCAACCATAAACATCATCATACCAGTATTTCTACAACATTTATTCTTTTCAAGGTCGCATTATTTTTTTAGCACTTCATCATTTACGAAAATCCCTAACTTCCATGTATATACCAGAAATAATATAATTACATTAATTCACTTATCAATAGTAAAATTATATCAACATAATATACAAACAATAACTAATAATGACATATATATATATATATATATATATATATATATATATATATATATATATATATATATATGAAGCCTCTGTGGTACAGTGATAAAGTGTGTGTTTTCGCACACTGGAGAGCGAGGGTTCGCGCCCCGCCAGGGTGAAAAAACTTTGGGAGCGTTCTCCTGGCCACGTACTACTTGGCGGACATAAGGGGTGCTGTGATTGATCCAGTGTCTTACTAAAAAATTGTGCTTGCACCCAGTCGGCTTGCGCAGGTTGACTACACTTGGTTCACAGACTACACACATCCAAAGCCACTCCAACACAACAATTACACTTACAAGCACTCCACACGCTACATACAGTCTCTACCAGACAGCCTAAGCCACTTGGTAGAGATACATTGGGTGTATCATCCCCACTTCGGTTAGGATAGGCCGGTCCTGCAGTGGATACTCAAACAAATTATGATGATGATAACATCTATCTATATATACAGTATATATATATATATATATATATATATATATATAAAGATAGATAGATAGATAGATATAAATATATATATATATAAATATATAAATATAAAAATATATATATATTTATATATATATGTAACTATATATATATATATATATATATATATATATATATATATATATTGTTACATAGCCTATGATTTCATCATCCTTTGTGTAATTTTAACGCACAGTTGCTGCATGTTTGATCACGAGCGTGTTCTGCCTCAGTCCCCCCCTTCTACCGTTATAGTAGAGTAAGTCGTTCTCTCTGTTATACTTTGCGGGATTTTCAGCTCTCTGTCCCCATGGCTTCATTTGCGCGTCCCTCTTACAAGTTGTATCAGGCTCTGCCAGCCCCTATATAATGAGCTCAGTCTCTGCATCATTGCCACTTAGATCTGCTCCTCATTTTGTTCACATCTCTGTCCTCCCCTGTACAGATATTATTATTGTGAGTGCTCAAGAAGTCTCCAACCATCTAGCAGCTGTGTGTAATTTGAGTATTACTGTTGTTGCATTTTTTCTCGTACTGTATAGCATAAGTTTAATTTGTAGGCCTAGTGAAGTTTGTAATTTATGTAGGGTTCTTTGTCAGTCATTTTTGATAATAGTTTGTATCTGTAATAATTTATCTGGCATTCACTGAGTATTATCTGGTATCTCATTTCATCAGGGCTGACTTAGATAAATTTACTCTTGCTAATTTCGTGTTAATAGAGGCTATTCCAGTTAACCATATATTTAACCTGTTTATTTGCCATTACATTATCCTTATGAGTCCTGAATGTTTTGTTGTTAATTTAAGCATTAAACTTTAACTTGTAATTTTACCTAACTCTTTTGTTTTGAACCTGGAACTTTACGGGACAGTAGTGACTCTTAGTATTCTCACTTAGAGTGTACGTTATCTTTCTCTGTTCCGTAACATAAATTTGGCGACCTCATATCAGGATATTCAGGATATTATCATAAGGATATTGTTTGATATTTTGTGACTGTGATATATTCATGATGGCTACTATTTCTACACTTGATGAAGCCAAAGATTTTTTGTCAAATGTGCAAACAGTGTGTGATATAGAAAACAGAACAAAGAATGAACTGCTTATTTTTGCTCAACAATTGGGAATTGCGGTTCACTCTCATCATTCTAAAGATCAAATTGTTGGCATGATTAATAAAAGCTTGTTTAATGTAACTCCTCCAAATGAGCAAACGCAGATTGAATTAGCTACGTTACAGCTAGCCCTGCAGGAGGCTAAGGCTAAGGAGGCGGAGTCTTGTGTGAAGGAAGCTGAATTTCAAGCACAGGCTAAGGAGGCTGAGTTTCACGCACAAGTTGAACTTGCTAGGATTCAGGCAGACCATGAGTATCGCATGAAACAAGGTGGAACTGGATCATCTTGCTCTGATGATTTTGATGTGGCTAAAAATGTTAAACTTGTCCCTCCTTTTAATGAATCTGATTTAACAAAGTATTTTCAGTTGTTTGAGAGGGTAGCTACAGATTTTAATTGGCCTAAGGAGTATTGGCCAGTACTCCTTCAAACTGTTCTCACCGGTAAAGCTCAAGTAACTTATGCATCTTTGCCTCAGGATCAATCTGATAATTATGATGTAGTTAAGAGCTTGATTCTTAAGGCCTATGAGCTTGTTCCTGATGCTTATAGAGTAAAATTTAGGACAACTTATAAGCAAGATAAGCAATCCCATGTTGAGTATGCAAAAATCAAAGAAGATTTGTTAGAGCAGTGGTTAAATTCTAAGAATGTGGATTCTGATTTTGGTAAATTTAAGCAGATGATTTTGCTGGAGGATTTCAAAAGGTGTATTAGTAAAGATGTAAGCCTATATCTTGATGAGAAAAGAATAGATAATTTGTCTGATGCTGCAGTTTTAGCTGATGAGTATGTTCTCACTCACAAGAGATATTCTAGAGAAAAAGGGAAAGCTGAGAGTAAGTACGTTGCCTCTACTCAGAGTACAGGTAACAGGAAAGAGAATAAAGATGATGTTTCTCAGGAAGTAAATACCAGCTTCACCTCTAGATTTCAGAAAAGTAAATGTACTTATTGTAGTAAGCTTGGTCATACTACGGAGAGATGTTTCAGGAGACAGCGTGATGTGAACAAAAAGGAGTCTTTAAATATTCAGTCAATTGGTCTAGTGTCCACTCTTGAGAGTTCCCAGAATTCTTTAACTGAGTTAACTGAACCTGCTTTGAGGGGTAACTTAAATTCTCATGATGGAGCTCCTCTTTTGAGCAGTAACGTGGGTGACACTCTCAAGAGTTCATGTGCTAATTTCCTGTCTGATGGTTTTGTCAGTCCTCTGGACAGTAATGACAGGAAATCAGTTCAAATATATCGTGATACAGGTGCTTGCCAATCCCTTATGCTGACCAGTGTTCTAGGCTCTAATGTTAATTCCTCTGATGAAACTGTAATCTTACAAGGTGTAGGAAATAATTACTTCTCTGTCCCTCTGTGCAGAGTGAATTTAGAGTCTGGTTTTGTTAATGGTTCCGTTATGGTTGGGTTGGTTGAGACACTCCCAATGTCAGGTGTAACTTTCTTACTTGGAAATGATATTGGTGGAAGTCAAGTGTGTCCAGCTCCTCAGTTGTCTAGTGAGCCAGTGGCTGCGTCCCAGGATTGTGATGTCCCTGATGTGTTCCCTGCATGTGCTGTCACTAGGGCTAAGTCTAAAGTTACTGGTGATTTAGAGGATAATGATGATGATGATGTTATCCTAGCTGACACTTTTCTTGCTAATTTGGACCACTCACCAGATGAGGCAGTACCCCGTAGTGTTGATAATTTGTCTCGTCAAGAGTTGGTTGAGTTGCAGGTTGCTGACCCTGAGTTGAAAGGTCTAGCTAACTCTGTTTACAGTGAAGAAGAGTCAGCCGGTGCTTCTACTTGTTATTATGTAAAGTCAGGAGTACTTATGAGGAAGTGGAGACCCCCAACAGCATCAGCCGACTGTGAATGGGAGGTTGTACATCAAGTTGTCATCCCTCGTGTTTGTAGGCAGGATATCATTAGAGTGGCTCATGATTCCAGTTTGGCAGGACACCTTGGAGTGAGGAAGACTGTGGCACGCATTTTGAAACACTTCTACTGGCCAGGTATCTTCAGGGATGTTTCCTGGTATTGTAAGTCTTGTCACACCTGTCAAGTTGTGGGGAAGTGTAATCAGACCGAAAAGGTTGCACCTCTAGTTCCCATTCCTCCTTTTGAGGCGCCTTTCACCCGTGTGTTGGTGGATATTGTGGGCCCTCTTCCTAAGACTTCTTCAGGATTTTCTTATGTGTTGACCATGATTGATATGGCTACTCGTTATCCTGAAGCCATTCCACTTAGAAACATCTCAGCAAAGAACGTGGTTAAGGAAATGCTAGGGTTCTTCACAAAGTTTGGTCTGCCCAAGGAGGTACAGTCAGACCGGGAAGTAATTTCATGTCAAACGTTTTCAAGCAGTCTCTGAAAGAGTTGGGCATCACCCAGATCACGTCTTCAGCTTACCATCCCCAGACCCAAGGAGCGTTGGAGAGATATCATCAAACACTCAAATCGATGCTCAAGAAATACTGTTTGGAACATCAGAAAGACTGGGATAAAGGTCTTCCATTCGTTGTGTTTGCTGCAAGAGAATCTCCAAATGAATCACTGGGCTTCTCACCTTTTGAACTACTGTTTGGCCATGAAGTAAGAGGACCCCTTAAGCTACTCAAGGAATGCTGGCTGTCGGAGAAAGATGACGTCAACCTGCTGGAGTATGTGATGAAGTTCAAAGAACGGCTGTCCACTGCTTTACAGCTGGCGAGAGAGAATTTAGGAGCTGCTCAGGAGAAGATGAAGACTTGGTATGATAAGAAGTCCAGGTTACGCCACTTTCAGCCAGGAGATCAGGTTTTGATTCTGCAACCAGTTCATGGGCAACCTCTTCAAGCCAAGTTTAGTGGCCCTTATTTCATGGAGAAGAAACTCAGTGATGTCAACTATGTCATCGCCACACCAGATCGTAGAAAGAACAAGCAACTATGTCACATCAACATGCTAAAGTTGTATCACAGGCGGGACGAAAATAACCCAGTCTGCACTGTAGCTGTTCCACCCGAGTCTGCAAGTGAAGCTCTCCCACTCAGTATGAACCTGAGTGATAGTTTGGGGAAGAATCCTGATATCATGAATGATCTCCAGACTAAGCTTTCTCATCTACCTCCCAAGGAAAGGCAGGAGTTTTCGGCATTACTGCAGGAGTACCCGCAAGTGTTCCGTGCTACTCCAGGAAGAACCACTGTGTTGATGCATGATGTCGATGTTGGAGACGTAAAGCCAATTAAATTGCCTCCTTACCGTGTGAACCCAGTGAAAGTTCCTCTCATCCAGAAGGAGCTTGGCTACCTGTTGGACCACAAGATGATTGAGCCCTGTCAGAGCGAGTGGAGTTCTCCTGTCACTCTAGTCCCTAAGCCAGGTGGGTCACAGAGGCTTTGCATTGACTACAGACGTGTTAATCAGATAACCAAAACAGACACTTACCCCCTCCCTCGTGTGGAAGATTGCATAGACAAGATCGGAAAGGCTAGGTACATAAGTAAGTTTGATTTGTTAAAGGGATACTGGCAAGTACCTATGACTGAACGTGCTAGGGAGATCTCATGTTTTGTAACACTAGGAAAGGCTTTTGCATGTTCAGTAATGCCGTATGGTATGAAGAATGCACCAGCCACATTTCAGAAGCTCATGAATGTTGTAACAGAGGGTTTGGCAGGGTATGTTGTTTATACTGATGATGTATTAATCTTCAGTGACAACTGGAAAGATCACCTATGCCATGTCAGTAAATTTCTTGACCGTTTAGTTCATGCTAATCTTGTAGCTAATTTATCAAAGTGTGAGTTTGGTCAAGCTAAAGTTCAGTACCTTGGGTATGTAATTGGTGATGGACATGTTGCACCACCAGGAGCTAAGGTTCAGGTTATAAGTGATCTTCCCAGACCTAAAAGTAGGAAAGAGCTACAAAGATTTTTGGGAATGGTAGGTTATTACAGGAGATTTGTTCTTAACTTTTCTATTCTTATATCACCACTTACAGACCTACTGAAAAAGGGAGTTGAATTTGTCTGGACCGATAACTGTGAATCCTCTTTCAACAAACTTAAAGCTATTCTATTAAGTCAGCCAGTGCTCGCTACTCCAAATTTTGCTAAGCCTTTTAAGATGGCTGGTGATGCAAGTGATACAGGGGCTGGGGCTGTTTTGCTGCAAGAGGATGATCAGGGTATTGAACATCCTGTATCTTATTACAGTAAGAAGTTCACTCCACCTCAAAAGAACTACTCAACTATTGAGAAAGAGTTTTTGGCCTTGATTTTGGGTTTACAGCATTTTTCATTTTATTTGTGTTCTGGTTTTGACCCCATAGTCATTTATACCGATCATAACCCACTGAAATTCCTTAGTAAGTTTAAAGATAAAAATCAGAGATTGACAAGATGGAGTCTACTTCTTCAGGAGTATTCATTAGACATACAACATGTCAAGGGGAAAGAAAATGTTATTGCAGATTGCTTATCTAGACTTTAGACAGATTGTTTTAGAGTAATAAGAAATTTCCTTTGTAAATTTCTTTTTTCTTTGTGGGGAGGTGTTACATAGCCTATGATTTCATCATCCTTTGTGTAATTTTAACGCACAGTTGCTGCATGTTTGATCACGAGCGTGTTCTGCCTCAGTCCCCCCTTCTACCGTTATAGTAGAGTAAGTCGTTCTCTCTGTTATACTTTGCGGGATTTTCAGCTCTCTGTCCCCATGGCTTCATTTGCGCGTCCCTCTTACAAGTTGTATCAGGCTCTGCCAGCCCCTATATAATGAGCTCAGTCTCTGCATCATTGCCACTTAGATCTGCTCCTCATTTTGTTCACATCTCTGTCCTCCCCTGTACAGATATTATTATTGTGAGTGCTCAAGAAGTCTCCAACCATCTAGCAGCTGTGTGTAATTTGAGTATAACTGTTGTTGCATTTTTTCTTGTACTGTATAGCATAAGTTTAATTTGTAGGCCTAGTGAAGTTTGTAATTTATGTAGGGTTCTTTGTCAGTCATTTTTGATAATAGTTTGTATCTGTAATAATTTATCTGGCATTCACTGAGTATTATCTGGTATCTCATTTCATCAGGGCTGACTTAGATAAATTTACTCTTGCTAATTTCGTGTTAATAGAGGCTATTGGAGTTAACCATATATTTAACCTGTTTATTTGCCATTACATTATCCTTATGAGTCCTGAATGTTTTGTTGTTAATTTAAATATTAAACTTTAACTTGTAATTTTACCTAACTCTTTTGTTTTGAACCTGGAACTTTACGGGACAGTAGTGACTCTTAGTATTCTCACTTAGAGTGTACGTTATCTTTCTCTGTTCCGTAACAATATATATATAGATATATATAGAGAGAATATATATATATATATATATATATATATATATATATATATATTATATATATATATATATATATATATATATATATATATATATATAATTACACTGACCGTGAATATTCCCGGATGAATCAGTATTAGCACTGTCTAGTAGCCATACACAAATAGAAACAGAAAACGACCACACAGAAACATACAAACCTATACAAGCAGAAACAAACAACCAGGATAAAAAAAAAAAAAAAAAAGAGAGAGAGAAACAGAACAACATACAGATGAAATGAACTAAGAAATAAATAATAATGATTACTTAGAGTTTTCAAACGTTGACAGTGAGGAATACAGAAATTTCATACATACTTATTACAATCAAGATAGCCTAAATAAGAGAGTACTCAAATGGGGAACCACATATGATCTACCTTCGTAGAGCAATTGCAAGGAGTTTCAAATAATAATGGATGGTTAAACAAATAGCATGAAAATTGGAGCAAGTACCAGTGGATGAGCTCTTCCACAAAATCACTACACTATTTTGGTACCAGTATATGTTTATCATGAGGACACAAGTCTCACAAATTTTTCAGGCAATGACAGAGTCAGATTAGATATATTGACAGTGTTCGATGAATGTGAGCAGCATTTCGTCAGGAGAAACATCACAAATAAGAAGGAAAAATTAGCTGTTTTTTCAGCTAGAATACATCAGGAACACTGCCCAGTTGGCAATCTGCTTAGGTCAGAGAAGCTTTTTTGAGCTCAAACATATGACGAGTTTAAGAAAGAATTCCTGAGGAAATTCTCTGTAGGCAGGATTCATTTAGTTGGTATAGCTCCAGAATTACATAAATCTGTAGACCCACAAAAGCAAACACACTGCAACTCAGGTTTGGGTGAGATAACTGCAGCCGTGTCCACCGTTAAAAGAACTTTGTTTGCTAGCATAGAAAACTCACAGTGGGTTGGAGTCAGTGTTGCAGAATTGTTCAAAAGCGCTAAGCTCAACTTTAAAACGCGCTAAACTATCGGTAAACAGTTCAAATATTCGCGCTAAATTGGACTTGAAAATGCGCTAGATATAGAAGAAAATCTAATATTTTTTGGCGCTAAATTATTATGAAAAGCACTAGATCTAGCGCCAAAAGTGCTAAGTTAGCAACTCTGGTTGGAGTTGATGGTAATATGTTACCAGTCCATGTCACTGACATCACTGGATATGTATAGCAGCACGTGTAAACTGCCTGAAAGAGTTCTAAAAATCGGAAGGACAATATCATAACTATATTCCAGGAATGTGTTTACTAGATTAAGTATATGAGGATGACTGGCATTGCTATAAAGCAGGTTTGACTGAAATATCAATAAAACAGGGATGAAAGTAGCAGAGACCGTTGCAGTGATAAATAAATCTAGTACAAGTAATGACCAAAGAATCTCTCGTCCAGAGTACAGACAAACTGTCATAAGAACCCGAGAACTCACTTATGCACACCAGGCAACAGGCAGGCTCACAAATTCGGGCATAGCCCAAGCAGACAGTGTGCTACAGAAAGACCATAATATATTAACCCGCCATGTCAAGTTGACGTACATAGGCGCCCGAAAGTTTTGTCATTGTGACTCCCACTGACATGTATAAATGCGCCACAAAGGCAAGGTCCATCATCTGTACATTTTTTAAAAATTTCACGCGTGATACTTGGTACATATACGCGGGACACCTTCCTCTACCCGAGGCAAGGCAGGGACAATGACTTACCCCACATGATCTCCTCCCCCCCCCCGCACGCCATTGTCTTGGCAACACACCTGTTACCAGTGACCTGGCCTGTAAAGACATGTTGCACCACGGTACGAAATTCAAGGCGAGAGTGATTTCCCAATCGATGACAATGTGTAGGACAAAGTTTACGTAGCATTAGATGAAGAAATGATCAGAAATAATGAGCAGGTAACGTTGCCAAAAAAGGTGTGGTGTGTTGATGTGTTTGGTGAGTGAAACAATGCTTATATCGCCTATATTACTGTGTGAAAACCAATATACTCTTGTACTACATGTAAATTCTTACCAAATAAATAAATATCTTCCTATTCTGAGTGGTTTGGAGTAGATACCCCTCCAATAGACAAACGTCTTCTCGGGAGCTGGGCTCGATTGAACACGGTACTAGGTAAGGGTAGGGTCACAAGTACCAGGAATTTCTGAGCTCAAGTGAGCAATTTCTCTCTGAATTTTCGATGTTTCTCATAGAAACCGGAGGTTTTAGGCAAAAAAGAAAAAAAAAAAAAAAATCTGCCAGGATTGGGGGATATCACTGGTGAAAAATCTGCCGGGACGTGGGGGGTTAAATAACCTTGTAGGTCAAACTTGAGAGACAGACTATGTTACTACTGTGCAAATAAAGGCCACATGAGATCTGAATGTTACATCAAAAATAAAAAGGACAGAGGGCAATTGAAAGGGGCTGAACCCTACTGCAGAAGACACAAAACTGTCGGTCACTGGACTGCAGTCAGTAATACAGCAGAGAAACTAGTATATGCCTACAAGTCGGGAGAAGCTTATATTAGGTCTAAAAACAATAATACATAAAACAATCAAAACAAGAGTAAAGACAGGACACATGGAAATGAAATCATTTTGGTTTCTGCTTTCTGTGAAGATGAAAAGATATAATTATTTTTGGATTCAGGCTCACCAGCCAATTCAGTAACACAACATAACTAGAATGAATTTTTAGAAACAGAACAAAGGTTACATTCATGAAGGAACCAAACCTAGATTTATACTCTGTAGACAGTAAATAAATGCCTCAGAAAGGCATAATTGGGTTGGATATCAAATTTACAGTCTACAGAAACAATCACTACTATATTCTACATACAGAGAATTTACTGTTATCAGTCAAAACAAAAATGCTCCTTGGCATACATACTATGAGATAGGAAAATATTTTTTTTATGCCACATTTTAATCATATACTGTTCTAGGATGAATTCACAGAGGAAAATGGTAGAAAATCCAAAGTAACATGAGAGATTGATAACAAAGGAAAAAAATGAAGATTCTGAACTAAATTCTCTGAAAGAAAATGGGTAAACTGACCCACTCTCTCTCACAACACCCACCCTTTCCCAGGCAATGTCACATTTTGTACCCAAGGACCAAGATCAAACTTTCACACATCCATCATTCATCAACTATGACATAACCTTACCATCAAGATCATTCGTAAAAGTTATAGAGTAAATTTAAGAATTGCAGTGTTATTGTATTGGAGCAAACTTGCAGAGCGAAAGTACTCTCACTAAAGAATGCTTAATGTTTTTGTAATTAACCCATCGCGTCCTGACAACATATGGATACATCACACCTTTATTTCATGCTGAGACCCAACGACGTACTGGTATGTTCTGCAATTGGGAGGTCCGTCATTTGCACATTTTTCATATTTTGCTGGTGATTTTTGGTAGGCCCATGTAGGAGACCTCTACCAGCCACCAGGCAGCAACACTTCCTGAAACTGCGTGACCCCCAAACGCCATTGTCTCGGCAACTCGTTTGTTAGCAGTTACCTGGCCGGTAAAGACATGTCACACTGCAGTCTCTCTGATGACAAAATTCAAGCCACCCTTGATGCCTTCACAGGCGAGAATGAGCCAGTAAAGACATGTCACACTGCAGTCTCTTCGATGAAATTCAAGCTGCCCTTGATGCCTTCACAGGCGAGAGTGATTCCCCAATCGATGACGATGTGGAGGACAAAGATTACCTGGCACCATAGGAAGAAACAAGCAGCAGTGATGAGGAGGTACTGTCATCAAGGAAGGTGCAGTATGTTGATGTGTTCAGTGAGTCAAACAATGCTTATATTGTGTGAAAAACAATAAATTCTTGTACTACATGTAAAGTCGTGCCAAATGAACAAATATCTACCTATTCTGAGTAGTTTGCAATAGTATTCATACCATAGAAAATGTGACAGCAGCAGCATGCACCCAGAGAAAACAGTACAGTACCAGGTGTTCAGAGGGACACCTGTATAGTACACTTATAACCTTAGGTAAGCACTTTTTGGTGTTTTCCAATGTTTCTTATAAAAAACAGGTTTGAGCCCCCCCGCCTTCCAAAAAGATCTGCAGGGATTGGGGAGGGGGGTCATTGGTGAGAAATCAGCCAGGATGCGATGGGTTAATCTGGTGAACGGATATATGCAGATCAAAAAGTGAACTTGTATATGTTATTTTGAGACTTGTCCAGCTCCTATACTTAAAGTAACAATAGCTGGAACATCATGTAAATTAAAATCTAGAGACAGAGGGTGACTAAAACGACAGACAGACAGTGAATAAAAGTGCATTTTTACACTCAGAAAATTTCAATGTCGAGAATGGTCTACTGGATTTACTACAGAATCATCGACAGACAGTCGCATTACGTGATGAAATATTAGGTTGTACCAACTTAATACAACACCAAATTTTTCTTTTCACACACCATAAGTCTGCAATAAGTTTCTGAGCCAGGTACAAAACCAAAACCCCGCTTAGGGTGCCTAAGCTCGGGCTTAAAGAAAAAAAATTCTATGGCCAAATTTGCCCCCGGAAGATGTTTATACTGTTATCAATAGTAGTCCATCATCTTCACTATGTTTATTTTGTAAAAAACAAACATAACATGAGTAAATATACAGAAGTGAAGTTAGAATAAGCCAATTTAGGTAAAAACTAGCTTCTAATAACTTCTCACCATCATTCCACAAAATTTTTCCTAGGACATGCAGTTGCAAAGTAAATGTATATATGCAGAATTTCATGACCTTTTTTGTGAGCACTGGGAAATTTTGACACGCCCAATAGTTTTTGAGTAAATCGAAAAATAATTGCCAAAAAATGTATGATTTGTTTATCTTCTCATGTTATTATTGAGACTATCAAACATATATGTAAATTATTTACATTTTTGTGGCCCAAAACATAAGGAAGCCCATGATATAATACAAATTGTTATTACTTTTTATGTTATTGAAAATATGATTTTTGAAAAGTTAAGATGGATTGGGCGAGGTTACAGCACGAAAGCTCGTGCTTGCAAGCAGAGTAGGTTTGTGTTTCCAAACTTTTCTCAAAATCATTTGCACACAAAGGTTATTTTGGTTTACAAAAGTATGCATAAAAAATCACCAGCTTCCTCATTTTTTTTTTTTTCGGATTTTTGATGAGATATACCTTCCATGTAAAATGCATAACAGAAAAACAATGAAATGCACATCAGGTACCCGATGAGAATATACAGTAAATATAAATATTAATACCTTTAATATAAAAACTAGACAAACATGCTTGTTACTCACATCCTCGAGAAGTGCTGGAATGCATCCAGAATGTAGAGATGGAGTTGCTGAGAGGAGGAAAGGTACGATCACAGTCTGTGTGTGTGTGTGTGTGTGTATGTGTGTGTGTGTGTGTGAGATTTACTTCTGTATGTTTTCATCAGTATGGTACTGTTGAATGCATAGTCCTCTGCAGTGAGGCACAACACAAACAGGACATATATAATTGGTGTCCCTCCTCCTTTTGTGCAAATAGCACAGTAAACACCGCAGCCTCTTCCTGCCAAGGATTGTTTCAAGGCTGTGGTCCAGAGTAGAGTCCAAGCGTATCCTAGGGTCCACATATCAACGGCACTCGGAGAGCGGTGCTTCCTCATCTCTTTGCCTCTGTAATCCTGCTGGAGATGCAGTGGCAGGAGATGGGCGAGTGACTCCTGAAGGGCCAACTATTGCTGGAGGTGGAGTGGTCACGGCAGTAACTGACCGAGTTACCCCTGATGGACCAGCTACTGTTTGAAGTGGAGCTATGGTTGCAGGTAGAGCAGAGGCTGCAGTGGTTGCTACAGGTATGGCTGCTGGTCGTCACGAGGAAAGGCTGGATGCATCGTGTAGGACAGCAGCCGATGCAGGCAGGCCACTCCTCCCCCCAGAATGCCAAGAGCTTGTGGCATATGTGCCCTTGGAATTCAAGGAGAGTCATAGGCCTGGTGGTGTTCTTTTTGTACAGGGTGTAGGCCAGGGATGGGGAACAATTCTCCTATTAAGCTGATAGCTGCTATGTACATCATATGAAGAATAGCATGTGACTGCTACATACATGATATGATCAAGCAATTTCTTTTTTTTTTTTTTTTTTTTTTAAGGCACACTACATTTTTCACCCGAATGTCCATAAATAGCGTACCACGACCAAAGTAAGGAAAATAATGAACTCATATTTGGTTTTCCTGTTCTTTTCCATGCACTCTTTCATTTAGCCTATAAGAGCAAAAAATATTTTCGAGGGAAAAAAAAATCCTGTTTTTTTGTGCATGGGAGGATTGACCACGAAACCTTATGCTGCAGTTAATGGGTTAAGGGCCATTAGGATATTTTTAACATTATTTGTGGGCCATACAAAATTAGCAACTTAAAATCAACCGTAGCCCAGTACATAATATATATATATATATATATATATATATACATATATATATATATATATATATATATATATATATACAGTGGAGTCTCTTTTATCCGAAAATCATGGGACTTTCAAAGTTTCGTTTAATCGATTTTTTCAGATAAAAGATACTGTAATAATATGCAGAATACAAGGGAATAGTATTGTACTCACCCATCACCCATTTCTGGCAACGTCTAGCCCACCACCACCACCAGCACCCCAAAAACCACTCAACCATCACCAGAACAGTTAATACACTGTAGTAACTATGTACGTAACTTAAGGTGACCAGAGTCCCGCTTTTAGGCAGGACAGTCCCGCTTTTTGGACATCTGTCCCGCTTTTTAAACTGTGACTGGAATGTCCCGATTTTTCAGCAAATTAGCTTAAATGATCTGCTTTTAGAAAATTACTATTGGATTAGATATAACATGACCTTGTTTAGTAAAATTAGGATAAATAAGTAAAATTATGCATAATCCTAACCAAATGAAAAACGGAATTATTAATATAAAATCTGTAATACTCACTACCTTGTAACTTTGGTTGGCCCATTCACTGTACCGTATGGTATGTTTGGAGTTCGTATGAGACATATGTGTTTGATTAGCAGCCTCAGGGTGAGGTGTAGTCCAGCAGCGATCACTGTCACTCAAATAATATATATATATATATATATATATATATATATATATATATATATATATATATACACACACACACACACACACACACGCATGCACGGGCGCCCATGTGATAGTGTCCCACTTTTAACTCCAGTAAATCTGGTCACCTTAATGTAACTGCACTTTTGTAACAATAATAGAAACTGTCAACTTAAATAAATCTTCAGTGAAATAAATTTACTTAAACCTTCACCAAAACAATTTCGTAAGTCACTGTAAGCAATTTGAACAAATAAAGTCTTAAACCTTATTGTTTTGTCATATTTTCTGTTTCCTTATTCAATCATTTCCACATCATCCTCATCATCTCCCACATCATCCAAATCTTCCGAGGTGGTGGATACAGGTGAGGGAGTGGGCAACGCACTCTAGTGACTAGCGTAACCGTATACTAAGCTTGTGGCGCGAAACATGCCCGCCGGCGAAATTTTTTTTCCTGCCCAGTTCCGTCACTTTGCACATATGGCACCGTTGTCCTGTGTTTAGTTTGGCAACGCCGCGCAGCAGTGAGCCATATCGGATGCCAGGTTTAGTATTCATCACAATTATTTACTTTTTTTATGCTTGACTATAAATATAATACCTGACTATCTATATTTAACATGGATTGAAAGAATAATAGAGACATAGAGGTCATATAGTTTTCGCTGCCTTAGCTTAAATAAATATAAAAAACGGCCATACCACTGTTTTTACTTCGTCACTCGTCTGCTGAGAGAGAGAGAGAGAGAGAGAGAGAGAAGATACTCTCTACACTTTGCTAAAATTAGTTATATGTTGATTTAATGAAAATGCGGTACGTCTTAGGGGTGGTACATGATGGCTCGTTGAGAACACTTATCAGTAACATATGTTGTAGGCCTATACTACTTTCCCTGTCATTTCTTGTCATTGCTCCCAGACGTACGATTCAATTAGCTGTGTTTTCAATCGGCAATGGCGCATCACTGGATCTGCTGGTCATGAATCAACTTCAAGGTAAGCTTGCAGGGGCGATTGCTTGCCTATGGTAGATGGGTCAGTTGCACAGACTGTCTGAGATTATTCACGAACAACAATGTAGATCCTTAATATGACAACAATAATTGCTTATTTTCCAATCATTATTTTACATTCAGTCCCTCACTGAAGATCAGCAAATGTGTTCCCAGCCCAATGCTATTACCAAATAGAATATATTAAGTGAGTTTATTTAATTCCTTGTTTCTCTTGATTTACTTATTTTGCACACAATGGTCTATAAATGTCTCATGTCTGACCCAATGCCTGTCATCAGCACATGGGAAATAGCATATGGTGCCTGGTGCTGTGTAATATTTAATAAAGATTATACCGTAACAAAGAAAGCTTTGCATCTCATCAAATACAAAAACCCTTCAAGCATACTTAACATGAAATAAAGGACATGAGAACATGAAAATAATCTGAAATGTAACATGACATATGATTTTACTAATATACCTAAGAAAAACAAGAAAATAATCTGAAATCTAACCTGACAAATGATTTTACTAATATACCTAAGAAAAACAAGAAAATAATCTGAAATCTAACCTGACATATATACCTAAGAAAATGTCTAATGAAACATTGATATTCAGGCATCATTGATACCAATATTTCCCAGCTTGCAGCAGAAATTACCAAGGTTAACCCTTAAGAATGATCATGAAAAGCGTTTTAGGTGATAAAATATTATGGGTCATTAACCTCTCTCTCTCTCTCTCTCCTGTAAACACAGCTGATTGAATCGTACGTCTGGGAGCAATGACAAGAAATGACAGGTAAAGTAGTATAGGCCTACAACATATGTTACTGATAAGTGTTCTCAACGAACAGTCATGTACCACCCCTAAGACGTACCGCATTTTCATTAAATCAACATATAATTAATTTTAGCAAAGTGTAGAGAGTATCTTCCTTGCATACTCACTTTTTATTGATGACCCTGCATGTTATTATTTTATACTGTTTCAAGCTCTCTCTCTCTCAGCAGACGAGTGACGAAGTAAAGACAGTGGTATGGCCCCTTTTTATATTTAAGCTAAGGCAGCGAAAACTATATGACCTCTATGTCTCTATTATTCTTTCAATCCATGTAAAATATAGATAGTCAGGTATTATATTTATAGTCAAGCATAAAAAAGGTAAATAATTGTGATGATTGCTCACTGCTGCGCGGCGTTGCCAAACTAAACACAGGGCAACGTTGCCATATGTGCAAAGTGACGGAACTGGGCAGGAAAAAAAATTTCGCTGCCCGCCGTGTTTGAATTTTCGGATAGATTTAAGATTTTTGCGGTTAATCGAAATGAGAACATTTTTGTAAAACTTACGGTTAATGGCATATTACGGTTAAAAGAATTTCGGATAAAAGAGACTCCACTATATATATATATATATATATATATATATATATATATATATATATGTTCATGAGTTTATGAAATTGCATTTATGAATTGCTTCACTGGACTGATCAAATAGTCTTGCGGGCCTTATATGGCCCAGAGGCCAGAAGTTCCCCACCCATGGTGCAGGCATTGAAGAGGGCCATGTAAATGAAACAGGAGGACATTTTCTTTGTGCACATGACCATTCTCCTTTGGGCAGGATAGTACTGGATCATCTGATTGAAATGATAAACCCTCCCCATATGCTAATTGCAGTCCTCCACCATGACTGGCTTGTTCATGGTCTTGATGATATGGTGGAATTTACCTATGCCCTTGACCTTCCCATGTACCTGCTTAGGGACAGTGGCATCACTGTGGAAAGTGAACACAATACTTACGATGTGCTTGTCTTTCCACAGCAACACCATCACATTTCCCTTGTGCCTACCTTCCACTCCATCATCAGGAAGGCATTTAGCACTGCTGATGTCCTGCAGCTCCATTGGTGCTCCCCTTGCAAGCTGTAGTGCACCACACACATTCATTTTCTCTCTTAAGAGGCGTTTGCACAGTGGTACAGAGTTGTAAAAATTGTCCATAACAACTTGTAGCCTTTGTCCTTCGAAGGTTCAACGAAGCTTCACTCTCTGCCTCGACCATGGTGTAAAGTTTGATGGCATGGTTTTGGGGTTTCATTGAGGTATATACACAGAAGGAGAGGAGTCCCTTCCAACCCAAAGATTCCTCATCCAGGCTCAGATGTTCTGACGGAGGTACTGTATCAATGTGCGAATCCTTATGATCTGGTCTTGATTATCCTCCTGTATTGTGAGACTTTTGAAGGCATGAAATTGCTTCAGGATGGCCCTGAAGCGCTTTCCACTCTTTGCCCACTGAAATATGAGGTAATTGTCAACTTCTGTGGACCACCAATAGTGTCTTGTGGTGGGCAGGTCACAGATCTCCATAAGAAAGGACAACCTGAGGAACCTGGCTATCTCCTCTTCATTGCAGAGGTACCAAGCATCCAGTGCAGTCCCCAGGAATTTTGCAAAGTTGTTTGTCTCCACTGTCAGGTAGATCAGCAACCAGGTAAGAAAAAGTTGATAATGTTGGAGTGGAGTTGCTGGTGCTACTCGCAAACGTGGAGTTTCATTGAAGGAGCCTGCACTAGGTGTAAATGACCCAGAACTCCAGGTACCTCCCTGATGGTCTTCACCTAGGGAAATGCTTGGCTGTGTACGTGTGTGGCACACATGACCTCATGACAGACGACTACCTCTCGGCCGCCCACCCGAGGCCAACACCATCCTCGTTTTTGTGGTGGGGAGGGAGATAGTGATGATGATTGTGTTGATGCTGGTTGTGTTGAAAGTTCTGGTGATGGTTGTTGTGTAGATGGTAGAAATGGAGATGGTAATGATGGAGATGCTAGTGGTGGAAATGGTTGTGATGAAGATGGTTTTGATGGAGATGGTTGTGATGCTGGTGATGATGTTGATGATGGCAGAAATTCTTGGGGTATGAAGTCTGAACGGACAGTGACTTTGATGATTTGGTAGGGGAAGATAAGATAGATGTATAAGGGATGTGCGGTGAAATGTGGGCGGGCTGGAGTGTAGTGAGAGTATAGGGTGTTTGTGAGGGTGACGAGCTCTGTGTCTGCAGTGGGGGGGTGGAAGAGAGATGGCGATACGAGGCAGATATCTCCATGGTGGTGGTGGTAGTGGTGGTGCCAGTGGTTGTAGTGGTGGTACCAGTGGTAGTACTGGTGGTACTACCAATAGTGGTATTGGTGGCGATACTGGAGGTGGCCCTGACCCTGGAGGGAGGTTCATCACAATGCCTGGGGACAGGATTAGCCCTCCCTCTCTTCACTTTCTTTCTCCCCTCCTCCCATCAGTCACTCTCAAAATCACTCTCCCCAGAATCTTTGCCTGTGTCCTCCTCACTTTCAGTTTCACTAAATAAATATTTCAAGTACTCCTCCTCAGATAACCCTTTCCCTGACATCGTGGTTACTTTGAGTAGTGAAATGGAACAGTTACGAACGGATATAGAGTGAAATTGGTGTTTCTGTGGAAATATATAAAACACTCTCCCCAGAATCTTTGTCTGTGTCCTCCTCAGTTTCAGTTTCACTAAATAAATATTTCAAGTACTCCTTGGATAACCCTTTCCCTACCATCGTGGTTACTTTGAGTAGTGAAAGGGAATGGTCACGAACGGATATAGATTTGAAATTTAGGTTTGTCTGAAAATATATAAAAATCATTTATAAACATTCGTCACAGGCACACTGCATTATATAATACACTATCACTATAATACACGTAAGGTATGGACAGGTGACGTAATGGAAAACGAGGAATAAAATGGCTGTCCACGCACTCAGACACCCTGATATCCTGACTGCCGAGAGGGCACTGAGCTAACTATAGACCACTTGTCCTTGTGACAGAGTTGACAGTGTTGCTATATGTTTGCCTTGGACACGGACACCCTAACCTATGACTCACCAAAATTTGACACGCTTTCAGCCACAGATAAAGTTTTGACGATGATTTATAGGAAAAAGGCATAATAGTGTGTCATCGATTACTCTACAGACTGAAACCACTTTGACTCGTTTTGCATCAGCCTGCACAAAGGAGTTAATATAAAACAAGACACACAACCTATCTCTGTGCCATCATATATTATAGAGTTGCATATTGGCAGCATGAATTAGCCAAACAATATGTGGAATAAATGTAAGTTTGGGTATCACTGAACCTTCAGTGTCCCCACTGAATGCATCACTCATCTTTGTACCTAAACAAAATAGGGAAATGTGGGCAGGCAATTATCACAAACTCAATCAGCAAACAATTCCAGATCATTTTCCGATGCCATTGTTAAGTGATATCTTACAAATTATACTGACTGGAAAACCTTCCAACAATCAATTTGCTCAGTGGCTATTAACAGATAGAGTTAGATGAAGAATCATGCAAATACACAGAATATTATAAAAATAGTGGTCAATTTCAGTACTGTAGACCTCCAGTTGGCCTTTGCATGGCTCCAGCCACTTTCTAATGATTAATGAATTGAGTGTTATCAGGAATACTAGGTGATGGCATTTTTTTTTAATGCGAGGAAGAAGGAAACAAAGGCTGAGCCTGAAAACAGTTCCATCCAAGAAAACAAAATCAATACAAAAGAGAGCCAGATTCAAGATCTGTTCATTTCGAGATGCCTGGACACACTGCATATGAAAGACTGGAGGTCATAGGAAGTAGGAAATACAGACAGAGGGAGACAGTTCCAAAGCTGACCCGTTGCATAAATGAAGAACTGGGATTAACGGTTAACTCTTGCATTAGAGAGCTGGACTGTTAAGGGATGAGAGTTTGTTGCTAGACGGGTGCTATGCACTCATCATAGAGGTGGAGGGATGCAAGCAGGCAGTTCAGAGAAGCAGTGACCATTGAAGTAGGGACAGAAAAGAGATGAAGAGGCAACAGTGCGGCAGAGAGACAGAGGTTGAAGGGAGCCAGTAAGATGGGTAGAGTTGATGAAACGAAAAGCCTTTGACTCTACTCTATTGTGATGAGCTGTATGTGGGGAGCCTCCCCACACATCAGAGTTGTACTCTAAACAGGGGCCAATAAAACCCGTGTATAAAGTCAACAACTGTGCAGGGGTAAAGAAGGTATGAAGTCGGCTTAGCACACCTAATCTCTTGGAAGCAGATTTTACCAGAGATGCAATATGATCTTTCCAAGATAAGTCCCGAGTGATTGAAACCCAAAGCATGTTCAACGATGATGCAGGATTGAGCTGGATATTATTAAACATTAGTGGGTACCCCTGTGGAAGATACTGGCAAGTTGATAGATGTGAAAACTTAGTCTTTGATGTATTAAAAACAAGATTATCTTTGTCCCAGTCAGAGCTACGAGCCAAGTCAGACATTAGGTGTGCCATAGCCTCATCCCTTGCCTGTTGAAGTAACTGCTGAGATGGATGTTGCAGAAACCGAATGGAAAGGTGAAGGGTGGAATCATCTGCATATGAGTGGATAGGGTTAAATGTACAGCATGGAAGATCATTGATGAATAAAAGAAAGTTGGCGATAGGACAGAGCCCTGAGGAACACCACTCTTCATAGACCTAGGAGAAGAGCGATGGTCGTCTAGAACAGCAGCTATAGAATGACCAGAAAAGAAGCTATAGATGAAGGAACAGATAGAAGGATAGAATGCATAAGAGGACAATTTGGAAATTAAAGATTTATGCAAGACTCGATCGAAAGCCTTTGAGACGTCAAGTGCAATGGCAAAGCTTTTGCCAAGTCCCAAAAGGAGGATGACCACTAGTCTGAAAGGTAGGTGAGAAGATTGCCAGTGGAGCATCGCTAATGCAACCCGTACTGACGATCAGAAAGAAGGTTGTGATAGGAAAGATGCTTTAAATTTGTTCTATTTTTGTTTATTATAAATAACAGAATGGAGGAAGGAAAAACAAATGAGTAAAACAAAAAAAACAATCCATACACCAGATTACTGGCGTCCTCCGTTAATAAAATATCTGTAACAGTTAGACTTGAACAGCTGTGGGTTGAAATTTGGAGGGAAACAACTCTGGGGAAGCGAATTCCAGAGAGATGGAGTTCGTGGAATGAAAGAATTCTGATAGGCAGAAGTTCTGCAATATGGCTGAGTGACATTCCAGTCATGAGCGTTACACGAGGGAAGGCATGGAGAGGTGGCACCATGGACGCAACTTCGTCTGAGCATTTGCCAAAAAACTATCAGTAAAATAATGCAAGGGAGGCAACATTCATTCTTACTTGCAGGGGAGGTGTAATGACAGGGTTGTTAATGATTCTAACAGCTTTGTTCTGAATTTTGTCTAGTTGTCTTAATGCAACCTCTCCACAACCATTCCACAAGGGTGAGCAATATTCAAGCTGAGAATGCACATGACTCTTATAAATTATAGCTAACAGATCATCGGCGAAGAAGTTACGGACTCTGTACAATAATCCAAGTTTTTCTAAGGCGGTTTTAGCAAGTGATCTGACATGAGAGGTCCAGCTGAGGTCACTGTTAAGTGAGACGCCAAGAATTTCAATACTTTTGGAGAGGGGAATATTAGTAGCACTGAAGGTAATGTACGAATCTGGCAATATCTGTCTATTAGTAAACTGTTTATATATTGTTACAGAACAGAGAAAACTGTCCCGCAAAGTTCCAGGTTCAAAACAAAGAGTTAGGTAAAATTACAAGTTAAAGTTTAATGCTTAAACTAACAACAAAACATACAGGACTCATAAGGATAATGTAATGGCAAAAAACAGGTTAAATATATGGTTAACTGCAATAGCCTCTATTAACACGAAATTAGCAAGAGTAAATTTAACTAAGTCAGCCCTGATAAAATGAGAACATCGGATAATACTCAGTGAATGCAAGATATATTATTACAGATACAAAATATTATCAAAAATGACTGACATAAAAAACACATAAATCACAAAAACCTCACTAGGCCTACGAATTAACACCTTATGCTATTCAGTACAAGAAAAAATGTAATAACACTTATACTCAAATTACACAGCTGCTAGGTGGTTGGAGACTTCCTGAGCACCCACAATAATAACAACTGTACAGGGGAGGACAGAGATGTGAGCAAAATGAGGAGTAGATCTAAGTGGCAATTAATGCAGAGACTGAGCTCATTATATAGGGGCCGACAGAGCTTGATACAACTTGTAAGAAGGACGCGCAAATGAAGCCATAGGGGACAAAGAGTTGACAATCCTGCTCTGAACAACAGAAAGAACGACTTACTCTACTATAGGGGAGGAGGGGGGGAGTGAGGAAGAACACGCTCGTGATCAAACATGCAGCATACTGTACGTTAGAATTACACAAAGGATGATGAAATCATAGGCTATGTAACACCTCCCCACAAAGAAAAAAGAAATTTACAAAGGAAATTTCTTATTACTCTAAAACAATCTGTCTAAAGTCTAGATAAGCAATCTGCAATAACATTTTCTTTCCCCTTGACATGTTGTATGTCTAATGAATACTCCTGAAGAAGTAGACTCCATCTTGTCAATCTCTGATTTTTATCTTTAAACTTATTAAGGAATTTCAGGGGGTTATGATCGGTATAAATGACTATGGGGTCAAAACCAGAACACAAATAAAATGAAAAATGCTGTAAACCCAAAATCAAGGCCAAAAGCTCTTTCTCAATAGTTGAGTAGTTCTTTTGAGGTGGAGTGAACTTCTTACTGTAATAAGATACAGGGTGTTCAATACCCTGATCATCCTCTTGCAGCAAAACAGCCCCAGCTCCTGTATCACTTGCATCAACAGCCATCTTAAAAGGCTTAGCAAAATTTGGAGTAGCGAGCACTGGCTGACTTAATAGGATAGCTTTAAGTTTGCTGAAAGAGGATTCACAGTTATCGGTCCAGACAAATTTAACTCCCTTTTTCAGTAGGTCTGTAAGTGGTGATACAAGAATTGAAAAGTTAAGAACAAATCTTCTGTAATAACCTACGATTACCAAAAATCTTTGTAGGTCTTTCTTACTTTTAGGTCTGGGAAGATCACTTATAACCTGAACCTTAGCTCCTGGTGGTGCAACGTGTCCATCACCAATTACGTACCCAAGGTGCTGAACTTTAGTTTGACCAAACTCTCACTTTGATAAATTAGCTACAAGATTAGCCTGAACCAAACGCTCAAGAAATTTACTGACATGGCATAGGTGATCTTTCCAGTTGTCACTGAAGATTAATACATCATCAATATAAACAACACACCCTGCCAAACCCTCTGTTACAACATTCATGAGCTTCTGAAATGTGGCTGGTGCATTCTTCATTCCATATGGCATTACAGAACATGCAAAAGTCTTTCCTAGTGTTACAAAACATGAGATCACCCTAGCACGTTCAGTCATAGGTACTTGCCAGTATCCCTTTAACAAATCAAGCTAACTTATGTACCTAGCCTTTCCGATCTTGTCTATGCAATCTTCCACGCGAGGGAGAGGGTAAGTGTCTGTTTTGGTTATCTGATTAACACGTCTGTAGTCGATGCAAAGCCGCTGTGACCCACCTGGCTTAGGGACTAGAGTGACAGGAGAACTCCACTCGCTCTGACAGGGCTCAATCATCTTGTGGTCCAACAGGTAGCCAAGCTCCTTCTGGATGAGAGGAACTTTCACTGGGTTCACACGGTAAGGTGGCAGTTTAATTGGCTTTGCGTCTCCAACATCGACATCATGCATCAACACAGTGTTTCTTCCTGGAGTGGCACGGAACACTTGCGGGTACTCCTGCAGTAATGCCGAAAACTCCTGCCTTTCCTCGGGAGCTAGATGAGAAAGCTTAGTCTGGAGATCATTCATGATATCAGGATTCTTCCCCAAACTATCACTCAGGCTCATGCTGCATGGGAGAGCTTCACTTGCAGACTCGGGTGGAACAGCTACAGTGCAGACTGGGTTATTTTCGTCCCGCCTGTGATATAACTTTAGCATGCTGATGTGACAAAGTTGCTTGTTCTTTCTACGATCTGGTGTGGCGATGACATAGTTGACATCACTGAGTTTCTTCTCCACGAAATAAGGACCACTAAACTTGGCTTGAAGAGGTTGCCCATGCACTGGTAGCAGAATCAAAACCTGATCTCCTGGCTGAAAGTGGCGTAACCTGGACTTCTTATCATACCAAGTCTTCATCTTCTCCTGAGCAGCTCCTAAATTCTCTCTCGCCAGCTGTAAAGCAGTGGACAGCCGTTCTTTGAACTTCATCACATACTCCAGCAGGTTGACGTCATCTTCCTCCGACAGCCAGCATTCCTTGAGTAACTTAAGGGGTCCTCTTACTTCATGGCCAAACAGTAGTTCAAAAGGTGAGAAGCCCAGTGATTCATTTGGAGATTCTCTTGCGGCAAATACAACGAATGGAAGACCTTTGTCCCAGTCTTTCTGATGTTCCAAACAGTATTTCTTGAGCATCGATTTGAGTGTTTGATGATATCTCTCCAACGCTCCTTGAGTCTGGGGATGGTAAGCTGAAGACGTGATCTGGGTGATGCCCAACTCTTTCAGAGACTGCTTGAAAACATTTGACATGAAATTACTTTCCCGGTCTGACTGTACCTCCTTGGCAGACCAAACATTGTGAAGAACCCTAGCATTTCCTTAACCACGTTCTTTGCTGAGATATTTCTAAGTGGAATGGCTTCAGGATAACGAGTAGCCATATCAATCAGGGTCAACACATAAAAAAATCCTGAAGAAGTCTTAGGAAGAGGGCCCACAATATCCACCAACATACGGGTGAATGGCGCCTCAAAAGGAGGAATGGGAACTAGAGGTGCAACCTTTTCGGTCTGATTACACTTCCCCACAACTTGACAGGTGTGTCAAGACTTGCAATACCAGGAAACATCCTTGAAGATACCTGGCCAGTAGAAGTGTTTCAAAATGCGTGCCACAGTCTTCCTCACTCCAAGGTGTCCTTGCAAACTGGAATCATGAGCCACTGTAATGATATCCTGCCTGCAAACACGAGGGATGACAACTTGATGTACAACCTCCCATTCACAGTCGGCTGATGCTGTTGGGGGTCTCCACTTTCTCATAAGTACTCCTGACTTTATATAATACCAAGTAGAAGCACCAGCTGACTCTTCCTCACTGCAAGCAGAGTTAGCTAGACCTTTCAGCTCAGGGTCAGCAACCTGCAACTCAACCAACTCTTGACGAGACAAATTATCAACACTACGTGGTACTGCCTCATCTGGTGAGTGGTCCAAACTAGCAAGAAAAGTGTCAGCCAGGATAACATCATCATCATCATTATCCTCTAAGTCACCAGTAACTTTAAACTTAGCCCTAGTGACAGCACATGCAGGGAACACATCAGGGACATCACAATCCTGGGTCGCAGCCACTGGCTCACTAGACAACTGAGGAGCTGGACACACTTGACTTCCCTAATATCATTTCCAAGTAAGAAAGTTACACCTGACATTGGGAGTGTCTCAACCAACCCAACCACAACAGAATTAACAAAACCAGACTCTAAATTCACTCTGCACAGAGGGACAGAGAAGTAATTATTCCCTACACCTTGTAAGATTACAGTTTCATCAGAGGAATTAACATTAGAGCCTAGAACACTGGTCAGCATAAGGGATTGGCAAGCACCCGTATCACGATATATTTTAACTGACTTCCAGTCATTACTGTCCAGAGGACTGACAAAACCATCAGACAGGAAATTAGCACATGAACTCTTGAGAGTGTCACCCACGTTACTGCTCAAAAGAGGAGCTTCATCATGAGAATTTAATTTACCCCTCAAAGCAGGTTCAGTTAACTCAGTTAAAGAATTCTGGGAACTCTCAAGGGTGGACACTAGACCAATTGACTGAATATTTAAAGACTCCTTTTTGTTCACATCACGCTGTCTCTTGAAACATTTCTCCGTAGTATGACCTAGTTTACTACAATAAGTACATTAACTTTTCTGAAATCTAGAGGTGAAGCTGGTATTTACTTCCTGAGAAACATCATCTTTATTCTCTTTCCTGTTACCTGTACTCCGAGTAGAGGCAACGTACTTACTCTCAACTTTCCTTTTTTCTTTAGAATACCTCTTGTGAGTGAGAACATATTCATCAGCTAAAACTGCAGCATCAGACAAATTATCTATTCTTCTCTCATCAAGATATAGGCTTACATCATTATTAATACACCTTTTGAAGTCCTCCAGCAAAATCATCTGCTTAAATTTGTCAAAATCAGAATCCACATTCTTAGAATTTAACCACTGCTCTAACAGATCTTCTTTGATTTTTGCATACTCAACATGGGATTGCTTATCTTGCTTATAAGTTGCCCTAAATTTTAGTCTATAGGCTTCAGGAACAAGTTCATAGGCCTTAAGAATCAAGCTCTTAACTACATCATAATTATCAGATTGATCCTGAGGCAAAGATGCATAAGTTACTTGAGCTTTACCGGTGAGAACAGTTTGAAAGAGTACTGGCCAATACTTTTTGGGCCAATTAAAACCTGTAGCTACCTTCTCAAACAACTGAAAATATTTTGTTAAATCAGATTCATTAAAAGGAGGGACAATTTTAACATTTTTAGCCACATCAAAATCATCAGAGCTAGATGATCCAGTTCCACCTTGTTTCATGCGATACTCATGGTCTGCCTGAATCCTAGCAAGTTCAATTTGTGCCTGAGCCTGTACCTGTGCCTCCTGAATACGAGCATTTGCCTGAAATTCAGCCTCCTGAATACGAGCCTGAGACTCCGCCTCCTTAGCATTTGCCTGAAATTCAGCCTCCTTAGCACGAGCCTCCTGCAGAGCTAGCTGTAACTTAGCTATTTCAATCTGCGTTTGCTCATTTGGAGGAGTTACATTAAACAAGCTTTTATTAATCATGCCAACAATTTGATCTTTAGAATGATGAGAGTGAACTGCAATTCCGAATTGTTGAGCAATAAGCTTAAGTTCATTCTTTGTTCTGTTTTCTACATCACACACTGTTTGCACATTTGACAAAAAATCTTTGGCTTCATGAAGTGTAGTAATAGTAGACATCATGAATAAATCACAGTCACAAAATATCAAGCAATATCCTTATGATAATATCCTGAATATCCTGATAAGAGGTCGCCAAATTTATTTTACGGAACAGAGAAAACTGTCCTGCAAAGTTCCAGGTTCAAAACAAAGAGTTAGGTAAAATGACAAGTTAAAGTTTAATGCTCAAACTAACAACAAAACATTCAGGACTGATAAGGATAATGTAATGGCAAAAAACAGGTTAAATATATGGTTAACTGCAATAGCCTCTATTAACACGAAATTAGCAAGAGTAAATTTATCTATGTCAGCCCTGATAAAATGAGAACACCGGATAATACTCAGTGAATGCAAGATATATTATTACAGATACAAAATATTATCAAAAATGACTGACATAAAAACACATGAATCACAAAAACCTCACTAGGCCTACGAATTAACACCTTATGCTATACAGTACAAGAAAAAATGTAATAACATTTATACTCAAATTACACAGCTGCTAGGTGGTTGGAGACTTCCTGAGCACTCACAATAATAACAACTGTACAGGGGAGGACAGAGATGTGAGCAAAATGAGGAGTAGATCTAAGTGGCAATTAATGCAGAGACTGAGCTCATTATATAGGGGCCGACAGAGCTTGATACAACTTGTAAGAAGGACGCGCAAATGAAGCCATAGGGGACAAAGAGCTGACAATCCTGCTCTGAACAACAGAAAGAACGACTTACTCTACTATAGGGGAGGAGGGGGGGAGTGAGGTAGAACACGTTCGTGATCAAACATGCAGCATATTGTACGTTAGAATTACACAAAGGATGATGAAATCATAGGCTATGTAACAATATATATATAGATATATATATATATATATATATATATATATATATATATATATATAGTTTTACTAGCATTAAAAGAGACAAGGTTGTTTTGTCCCCATTCACTGATTGTAGATAGATCTTGATTTATGGAGATGGCTGTGCTGAGTTGAAAGGTAGAGATATTAGACTTTGTAAAAGGGTGTCTGAGGGTGAATGAACTATGTAGTGTTGAGTCGTTTGCATATGAGTGAATGGGATTGTGGGTGACAGATAAGAGATCATTAATATGAACCAGAAATAGGGTTGGCACAAGAACTGATCCCTGCGGCACGCCAGCGTTAATTGAGTGGAAATTGGAATATACATCATCTACTTTTACTCTTATTTTCCTGTCACTAAGATATGAAGAAATCAAAGGAACAAAAGACGTTAGTCCATAGCAAGGGAGTTTGGACAGCAGGGAACGGTGCCATACTCTGTCGAAAGCTTTAGAGATATCAAGAGCTACTGCATGAGTTTCTCCAAAAAGATCAATTGATTGATGGATGGTATGAGTTAAGAGATTGAGTATGTCAATGGTGGATCTTTCGTGGCGAAAACCATATTGTCTAGAAAACTTTTGAGACAGAAGATGTTAAAACAATTGGACGTTAGTTAGAGGATGGAAATGGTCACCCTTCTTTGGGACTGGCTGAATGAGAGCAAACTTCCAGCAAAAAGGAAAGGTATAATAGGATGCACTGAAGGGGACAACATCTTGGAATACATCTTATTTGTCTGCAAGTGTGGGTTTTTGTATCCTATTTCATGGTCACGATAGTGTGACTCTTCAGCTGCCAGGAAAAGTAGAACTTGAAAGACAAAGATGAAAGAGTTTACCTAGGCAGGGTGTAAACACAGAAGCACAGTTCTTGAGGACAACAGGAGGGACTCCATCAGGCCCATATGTCTTGTAAGTATTGAGGCCATTGACAGCAGAATATACATCAGCTGAAGAAATTTTTATGTCAGCCTTGAGGAAATCAGAGGGGGGAAGTGATGGAGGAACAGCACCAGAATCATCTAAGGTGGAATTGGAGGAGAAGATCTGAGCAAAGAGATCTGCTTTATCAGTAGATGAGGTAGCTACAGAACCATCAGGGAAGAAAAGAGGAGGGAAGGATGATGAGATGAAGTTGTTAGAAAGGTTTTTGGCAAGGTGCCAGAAGGAGCGGGAAGAATTTGAGTTGAAGAGTTAAGAGCATTTAATACGGATGAAATTATTTTTAGCAGAACGAAGAACAGACTTAGCAAAATTCTGGGCAGAAACATTAGAAAAAATGTGATTCAGGGGTAGGTTGGTTCCGGTGTGTTTTATAGGCCCTCTCCTTGTTGCAGACAGCATTACAACAAGAGTGATTAAACCAAGGCTTTCTTGCACTAGTCAAAGAAAATGAGAAGGGAATGTATGTTTCCATGCCTGAGAGAATGACCTCCATAATGTGCAAGGCACACCCAGATGGCTCCTGGCCATGGAAGCAATATTCATTCCAGGGAAAATCAAAGAAGTACTGCCTGAGGGCCTCCCAATCCTCAGCTCCAAAGTGCCACAGACATTTCTTTGGAGGGTCCACAGGCCATACCAGAGTGATAGGACAGATTAAGGTAATAAGGTTATGATCAAAGAAGCCCAATGGAGAGAAAAAATTAACAGTGTAAGCAGAAGGATTAGTTGTAAGGAAGAGGTCCAGTATGTTGGAGCTCTCTGCAAGGCGGTCAGGGATATGGGTAGGGTGCTGTACAAGCAGCTGTAGGTCATTTAGGATAGAAAAGATGAAGGCTTGTTCACCAGGTGGATCAGTGAAAGGAGAGGAGAGCCAAAGGTGGTAGTGAACATTGAAATCTTCTAGAATGGAGGTTTCAGAGAAAGGAGAGTTGGATAGAATGTGTTCCATCGTAGAAGTAAGATAGTCGAACAATTTTTGATAGTCAGTAGAATTAGGAGATAAGTAAACAGCGCAGATATATTTAGTCAGAGAATGACAGGAGAGCCGAAGTCAGAGAGTAGAGAATTCAGAAGAATCAAGTTCAGGAACATGAGGGTAAGGTAGGTCGTTGTGTACATATACACAACAGTCAGCTTTGGCTTTGAAACAAGTATAGAGAAAGTAGGAGGATACAGAAAAGGGTTTGCTGTTAGTTGCCTGAGACAGCTGAGTCTCTGTTAAGAAGGGAAGATGAAATTTAGAGGAGGAGAGGTGGTGTTCACCAGAAAGAAAGTTAGAGGAAAGGCCGCGAATGTTGCAGAAATGAAGAAGTAAGTTAGTGGTTCCAGGCATATTGAGTCATCACCGGGAGAGTGGCGGATGGTGGGGGCATTTATGGCTCTCCCCTCTGGGGATTCTGAGGCATGGTTACGGTACGCCATTTTTCTTTAATTTTGAAAAGGTAGTGTAGTGTGTACTGTGCATGTACACTGATGTTGGTGGTTGGAGAAACTTGCATTGAAGAGCATGCTGGCCTACTTTCTGAGAAACTGAAACACTGAAAAAGTTCAGCAAAGGGGGATGGTCGGGAATTCGTTGCGAGGGCTGATGAAACAGGAACTCCAGCTCTCCCTGTCATCAGCTTTCCATCCACCTTGGGAGTACTGCCCTGCTCGACTGGTGCTACAGTCTACTCGTATTTGGATGATATTATAATTCCATCAAAAACAATAGAAGAGCGATTACAGAAATTAGACCAACTCCAAAATACAAGTTAGCCAATGCTGGATTAAAAATTAAGCTGCCTATATGTAAATTTTGGATTATCTATCTATCTATCTATTGCCAGACGCCATAATCCCGTAAGGGGTGGCCATTTGACTTTGAGTTGTATGTTTCACGGGGAGGGGCACTAACCCTCCACCAACCCACTTGTTGACACGTAGGGAGCACATATGTTTTGGTTAAATTGTTACCACCCAGCGTTGTAAATGGTTTCTTGGCTTACAGGAAACCATTTGGCTGTAAAGGAAAGAAAAGCGATAAGAAGTGACTGGAAAGATGGGAGAAATAGGAAGAGAGGAGGGCAGGCACAGAAAAAGAATGATAAAGGCTAAGGAAGAAGTAGGCAGCACTACATCAAGTGAGTGGATGATGGTCGCCACCACCTTTAAAGAAATTAATTCCTCTGCCAAAGGCTGGATGCAGAGGGTATCCACACTTCAGACGAAAAACCAAAAGCAGTAAGAGATTTCCCTGATCCCACAAATGTGGGACTACAGGATATTACAGAGCTTTTTACAAGGATTTTCTAATATAGCAGAGCCATTATATCACCTACCGAAAAAAAAAAAAAAAAGCTATATTTCAGTGAGGAGAGGAGCAATGGATGGCATTTAATCATTAAAAGATAAACTTACATGTGCCCCCTGCTTGGCATATCTAAACTTTACACATGTGCACCCTACTTGGCATATCTAAACTTTACACATGTGCATCCTGCTTGGCATATCTATACTTTAATAAACCATTCATAATTTACACAGATGCTTCACTTAACCCATACCACGCTGGAAAAAAAAACAAAAAAAAAATACTCCTTTACGACAACCGATTTTCCCCCCCCCTTTTTTTTTATGGCTCAGTGGGCTTATTACATTAAAATAAGATCCCTGGCACTAATTAATCACCAAAGCCAGAAAGTTGGTTGCATCAAGACGGGTTCGTGCCACTCGACCCATCTTCGAGGTTACCGAGACAGCAGACTGGCTGTGAGGCTGTGAAGACTTTCACTCATCTTCCCCGCTCCTAAATCAGTTTAGTAAGCATACCAGAAAAATATCTGAAGTTAGCAAGATATGTTATTACATTCCATTTTCCTCTGGTTGCTTGTAATGACTACTCAGTGCTGCAGGACATAGATCAACGTCGTTGACTGTTTAGGGCGAGATATATATCTACGTCCCTAGCCCACTGCAGGTTAAAGGCTTGGGAGCCGTACTGACGCAAGAAGATAACTGTGGGAAATATCAACCACTTGCATTTGCCAGTAGACAAACAAAAGGAGCAAAGCAAAATTATTGTACCACAGACCTCGAAGCCCTGACAGTAATATTTGTACTGCCAATTTTTTTAATTAATAAAAGAGGGGTCCCCAGTCCAAAGTGGGTAAAGCTCCAAAACTAAGTTTGTCACAAATTGCTCCCAAAGTTTGGCAACCTTAATTTCACTTGAAACTCAGATATCACTAATTATAGAGCAATGAAATAAATTGATCAATATCCATGATTTTTTAAAATTCAACCCCAGCTATTCAGGTGCCAACTTAGGGAGCGACTTGCGGCACTCTTTCATATACAAAGAAAGATACTTATATCCGTATAAAAAATATATATACAGTGATGATCAGATAGATACACAGATTGATATATATAAGGGTAAATAGATGGCCAGCAATAGGTAGATAGACAGATTATGATGAAAGATTGATTGATGAAGGATAGATAATGGTAGATACGTAGACATAATAGATAGGTAGATGATTATCAGACAGCTACATAGATAGACAGGTTAGACAGATGGGTAGATAGACAGGTAGATGATAGATAGGGAGATAGACAGCTGGAAAGACATGATAGTTAAATGGTTAAGTAGATGATACAGTAGAGGAAGATAGACAGCTGGAAAGACATGATAGGTAAATGGATTGACAGACAGACAGTGAGATGATAGAAACAAAAGATATCTCCTTAACCCGAGGAGTCCCGTTGACGTATAAATGTTTCACCACATTTTGTCACTGCGAAACCCGATTACATATCCATGTTTTGCAATTGCGAGGTCCATCATTTGCACATACTTCAAGTTTCATGGGGTTACGTTTGGTAGGCATATGTGGAAGACCTTCCTCTACCTGCTGTCAGGCGAGGATACTGCCTGGCCCCACCTGACCCCCCTCCCCCCTGCACGCCATTTTCTCGTCAACTCACTTGTTAGCAGTGACCTGGCCAGTTAGACATGTTGCGCCACGGTGTCTCCAATGACGAAATTCAAGGCGAAAGTGATTCCCAAGATGGAGGACAAAGGAATAAAGAAGCCAGAGGAAGAAACAAGCAGAAGTGATGAAGTGGTAATGTCGTAAAAGAAGGTGCCATATGCTGATGTGTTTGGTGAGTGAACAAAGTTTATATCGTCTTTATTATTGTGGGAAATTCAGTATACTCTTGTACTACATATAAATAAATAGATATTTACCAATTATGAGTGGTTTGCTATAGTTACCCCTCCCATTGAAAACGTCTTCTCTGGAGCCTGGCCTTAGAGAACACGGTACCAAGGTTAGGACACTGTTACCTGAACCAGTATTTCTAAACTTAACTGACCACTTTCTCTCTGAATTTTCGATGTTTCTCATAAAAAGCGCAGGTTTTAAGCCAAAACAAAAAACTTTTCGAAAATCTTCCGGGATTGGAGGGGGTCATTGGTGAAAAATTTGCCATGATGCGGCGGGATAACTCTTCAACCCAAAGCTTGTGACCAATCACAGCACAGGGCCTGCTTGCTGTCTTAATTCTCATTGGCGCATGCCCAAACACGTGGAATGTAACAGATGAGCTCATGTTTACATTCCACATCATCCCCTTTGGACATACCCTGGATGTGAAAAGTTGTTATGGGGGAATAAGGCTGGAAACACACTTTGTTTTCAAAAGCTTTACAGCCAACTTTGTAGTGCCATAAAGAGAGTATCTCCACCAACCCAAAATCCAGAAATCAGGGGATTGGCACAAAGTCCCCTTAGGTCTGGCAACCCCTCGTATATGGTCACAAAATTCTCCTCAGTGCTGATCACAAGCCTCTCTTGGGCATGTTGTAGAAGAAACTCCTCACTGGGGGGAGAGCATAATGGAAATGTACAGTCCAGAATTACAACGTAAATATTTATTACATAAAAGGTAAGATGAATATGGCAGCAGACACCTTATCACGAAATCCATCACCAAATATCACAACAATAAGTCTGGAGGGAAACACTCCCCAACAATGAAGACAGCTCTCAGGCACAGATAGGGGGGGCCCCATCTGGTCTAAATATGTATGTCATTTAGAATCAGTTGATGATATATCATTACCCAAGCTACTTGTACCACTTAAACAATTCACAGTAGAAAATAATACCTTATATAGGGTGAATCCAGGACAACCAAATGATAGGAGGAATATTAGATAATTATTCAGTCCTAATGAAATTATACATCATATTTTGAGGATAATACATGATATTCCACATGTAGGGCATCCTGGCAAAGATAGGACAGTCAGGCAGACCCGGATGTCATATTATTGGCCACCATTACACAAAGACATACATGATCACATTCACAGACGTGAATCATGTGCGAAGCACATAGGATTCACTCTAACTGTAGCACCCATAGGAATATATCCTGTGCCACCCAACTGATGGACATTGCTGTGGCTGACTTGCTTAAGCTACCCGATATGTAATTTTAGTCCCAAGTAAGGATATGACAGCAGAAACAGTCATCTGAACTATCATAACCAATGTTATCTGTAGGTTCACCACACCAAAGGTGTTAATAAGTGATGATATTGGAGAATTTAACTCTGACATTTTACACGAAATATGTAAATGTAAGAAATATGTAATACAATAATGTGTTAGCCTACCATCCAGCATCCAATGGATTGGTTGAGAGACAGAATAAAACGGTGTTAGATGCACCATGTCACATTCTCAATGAGAATTATGAAAACTGGGATGATTGGATCTCCAGACTTGAAGATTCAGTTAACTGTGCAGTTAACAAGTCTATAGGAGACACACCTCATTTCATTATTTACGGGACAGACCAACGTCTCCCATACGAGATACTGGAAGGCAAACATATGACTATATATAGTTAGGAGTATTGTCCTGAACTTTGTTTATGTGAATTCCAAGAGATACACACAGGATTGAAGAAAGAATTAACGATGTGCAAGGAAGAAATGATGGACTCATTTAACCTGCCCTCTGCTGCAGCCGTTTATAAATGGGCAAGCCCTTTGCCACAGACAGTGCAAGAGCCGTTCATAAACGGCCTGGGATTGAAAAAAATTCCACAAATCGAAATATTGAGAGAGGCTGGAAGTAATTACCAGACATTAAGTTTTGAATGTGTCACATCATGGGAGACCACTATGAATCACCCTGAGTGTGCACCATGCACGCACCCAGCCCCAGCATCAGATCAGCTTTGATTTCTTGTACAAATAGTTCGCAAAAATTTAAATACTGAGAGAGGCTGGAAATATTTACTGGGTGTTAGATTTTGAATGTGGTGCATCATGGGAGACTACAATGAGTCACCCACAGTGCATACTGCTGCATCATGTCAACTTTGACTGTATTATAAAAAAAAAAAAAAAGAGGCAAAAATTGCTCATCACTATGCCCGAGAACAGTGGTTACATGCTCCTAGGACACTTTGGGAGCATCACCAGGGCATATACTTCAGTATACCGGGGCCAAACACCAAGAAAAGCACCTGGTTCGTTATGGAGAAAAGAAGATCTATGAGGTTTACTCCCATATTTCACCAGATTGACGTGGTCATGATGGTGGCCCAAAATCAACCTTCCTAGTTTCTGTGAGTACCAGTTTGGGTGTTTTTATGAGTCTGGATCAAAACTAACCTACCTAAGTCATTATCGAGAAACGAAGAAAAACAATATAATCTTGACCATTTCTCAAGGAATTTAGCATGCAATTATAAAACATTGCATACAACCAAAAAACCCACTTCATACGATGGCAAAATAACGGAAGAAATCATTACATACCTGAATAATTATGATTGCCTGCTAAAAATACAAAGGTGCAACTACTACAACAAATACCATAACAAGGCATTTACATGACCTAGGAATCAATTTAGACTCCTTTTATAGGTGATACATTGAACTATTTAGAGCAGAGTCATTAACCCATTCCATGCTGGGCAAAAAAAAAAAAAAAAAAAAAAAAGATACCCCTTTTTGGTGGCTTATTATTTTTTTTTTTTTTTTTTTTTTTTTTTTTTTTTTTTTTGCTAACTGAACTTAAGACATCAATGTAAGATCCCTGGGACTAATAAAAGTAATCACTAAAGTCAGAAAGTTGGTTGAATTGGGTTGGCTTGGTGCCACTCGACCTCTGAAATCTTTAAGGTTACAGAGAGCAAAGCGACAGTGAGCTTGTGAACTGATTTTTTGATTTTTTCTGACTAAATGGGCTTAATACATCAATATAAGATCCCTGGCACTAATAAAAGTAATCACCAAAGCCAGAAAGCTGGTTGAATCGAGTCAGGTGTGTGCCACTCGACATCTAAAATCTTTAAGGTTACTGAGAGAGCAGAGTTGCTGTGATCCTGTGAAGATTGTCACTCGCCTCCCACACTCTTAAATCAGAGTTGTCTGCATAGTGAAGATATGTCTGAAGTTAGCGAGAATCGTTATTATTTTCCATTTTACTCTGGTTGCTTATAATGACTTCTCAATGCTGCAGGATGTAGATCTACATCACTGGCATTTCTGATGTAGATCTACTTCTCTAGTACATTATGGGTTAAAGGTTAATCATCAGTATCATCATCCTTAGCATGACTTGTCAACATAAGTGGACATGGAACATACTAACATAATAATACTTCAGTTAGACAACACTAGAGCTCATTATTAATTCATTTTTCATCCATTGCCAGACGCCATGTATCCCAAACGGGGTGGCCAAGGGCTTAGAGTTAATTGTTTTACAGGGAGGGGCACTAATCCTCCACCAACCCCACTTGACACGTAGGGATGCCAACAGCATCTGGTGTTCCCAGGCAGTCACCCATCCAAGTACTGACCAGACCCAACGTTGCTTAACTTCGCTGATCAGACGGGAAGTGGTGTACTCAACGTGGATTGCTATCGCTGGTAACGGTAAGATCACTAATTTACTTTACATTCACAATCTGCATCAAATAATTAGTTAAGGCATATGTAAGCATGGTTTGGAGCCATTGTTTGAGGAAAGGAATCTGATGTTATATTTTATCCATGCTCAGAAGCAACAGTCACACCTGCATCAATAGTGGTTCATGTACCTTTCATGACAGGAAATTTTTTCATGATCTACAATAAATACTCTTTTCCTTCTAAAAAAGATGACTCATTTATCACCATCAACACCAAAACAAAAGTCATCATGGTCTCCAAAAAACAGGACACTGTTACCTTTACTAGTGAAACAACAGTTGAACATAAATATCCCACATTATTGCATGCATTTTACGTGTATCCTGCTTACATCTTCACTTTTCAGCCAGCTGAAACAGTCTCTTCTGAAATGGATATCATAAAGAATCAAAACATTTGTCATCATTGCAACTTCACATTTGTTTTAGAATAACCCATTCATCATCAACACACCAGACATTCACAGATTTTCTGTTTCACTCAAAATATATCAGTTTTTGTTACATGCCAAGACACACTTCCAACCCATACATCACCATCTGGTGTATATATATCACCAGATTACTGTTCAGTACTAACCACTTCATTGTCCACCATACCCACTGAAAACCATTATGCTGTTCTAAACCACACACATAAGTACTGCCAGCCATTAAATAAGATTAATTTAAATTTGAGTACACATATTAAGTTGACTTCACACAAGTTTGAAACCATGCAACTGATCGATCAAATATTGCAATCATGGGAAGAATACACAGGGTGTCCGAAGAGTTACTGTGCAGTGAGAAATTTGTAATGATGTTAAAGTTATACATACGGTATTGCTTACGAGACCTGTAAGTTATGTATGTCCCACATTTCCATTATGCAGATGGCGTTACTGCTTGCTCACAGATGTTCTGGAATGCCCGACTCAGTTGACGTAAAACTTCACTTTTATTAAAACTTTCCTTAAACCTTTTCCACTGCACAGTAACTTTTTGGACACCCTGTAGTAAGATTATGTTCAGTCCATAGTGTGTTCATAGCCCACCTTAATGTTCAGCCCATATTATGTTCATAGCCCACCTTAAGTTATCCTTATAATTTTGTCAATCATAATTCGTATATTAGTATTGGCCATGCACAGAATGCAAGGTAAGACTGAGAACTTGGAAACAATATTAAAAGGTTACGCCTTACAAATGAGACCAACTGTGTAAATAATGAAATTACTGTAAATATATTTTATACAAAATAACGAAAATATGGGGTTATTTATAGTATAACAGTAATTAAACTATAAACTGCACGACATTAAACCAATACACACATATCCATTATATATTATGTAACAATGTCTCATATTAAGATATACGAAGTACAAGACATATGGCCATTTCTTGATATAACTGACTACTGTAGACTTGCTATTATATATATATATATATATATATATATATATATATATATATATATATATATATATATATATATATTAAACCTTCAAAGATCTGGACTTCAAAGATCCGGATTTTGCAAAGATCCGGACTATTTCTTGGCAAATTTTCAATTTAAAACATAGGCTACAAGATACACAATTCACGTATAGTAGACGTTGACGATTCTGACTCTGATTAAGAAGTCAGAGGCACCCCCACTAGAACCCGAGGATGAACAACAGAAAGTGACACTTTGGCAAGGTGAATATAAAAAATAACTGTTTTTATTATAACTGTTTTTATTATTCATATGAGCAAATTTATAAAATTTTTGGAAGATCCGGATTTTTTGAGGTCCAGACAGGGTTATATCCCCAGTTAGTCCGGATCTTTGAGGGTTTACTGTATATATATATATATATATATATATATATATATATATATATATATATATAGAGAGAGAGAGAGAGAGAGAGAGAGAGAGAGAGAAAGAGAGAGATAATGTAATTACAATTATGTTACAATTATGTTACTACATTCAGTTTTACTTTATTATAACAATTACCATGTATTTTCATTCGTACTTAACTGTATGGCAAGTTGATAACTTATGTAACATAATCCTGTACACTGTGTAGATTGTAATACAAAGATACATTGTAGATTCGACAAATTGGCGCAACCGAGCAAAATACGGGTATTAAAATGTCATATTGCAATATTTAATAGTTATAGGCATTGATATACAGTGCAGTATCATTGCACAATATGTAACCCTTGCATATGGTGTATGTGAAATACATGCCAGATGACCAAGAATATCATTACAAATGATTTATGTCAGATATATACCAGACGAAAAAGAATGTCAATACACATGATGTATGTCAAAAACATACCAGATGACAAAGAATGTCTGTACACATGATGTATGTCATACACATATCAGACTATTAAGAATTCGAAGCATCTCAAATGCTTGATGTAACGCATGGAGGATAACTAGCCATGTCACGGAAATGTACAAGACACTACACACACACATAAACGAACACACTCGTCACCCAGCCAGTAATGTATGCCGAGAAATCGGAGATGGGAGTCAGAAACAGAGAGTGCCAGAGAATGCAGAAGGGGATTGGAGAGACGAGAGAAGGAAGTTTAGGAGAAAGGCTAGCTTCACTTTTACTCTGACAATACGTGAGACATGTCACTCTGTCCATCACATAACTGTGTCACAGTGAAAGCCCCCTTGACTCCACAGTGTCCCTACCTCACCTTCACTTACGATACAAGATAGACAGAGGCGAGACAGAGAAAGACCTACCTCAAGATAAAACCCACAACTAGCAATCCGACGCCTCACAAATGTACATTGATAGCAGCCTACATTTTCTATACAGACGACATATGAGCCTCGCTAATCTACAGTTGCATTCCTTACTTCCTGGGCTACGACTACTATCTACCCTATTAACGACAGATCATCTTTGCCATTCATTGCAAGGAAAGTTTAAGTTCTCTCCGAAGTTCAAATACTCAGTTCACATCAATGCCCTTGGAGAGCCATCAAACTTCCTAGTAACAATGGAGGGATTCATGCCCTGAATCCATGTCTTCACAGAGATTCTAGAAAAAGTGATAATTCAAATCTCCTGTTTTCACAAAGTTGACACATTTTACCACTGCCTCCAGAATCTTCCAAAGAGCATCAGGAAGGATTTTTGATGCCTGTGCAAAACGATGAATCATACAGTGAACCACTTTACCATTTGGAGCTTTGACGTGCTTCTGTAGCCCCGATTTTGATCTCAGCTTTGCTGGAATCTAATCGGTACAGACTCCACAACAGTTACCCCAGGCTGTTCCGTTAGCTGTGAGGAAAGATGTAGACTTTTTCATTTCATGAAAAACTTTTGTGGCAGTCTCAAGCTGTGTACAGAACAGATATTCATCTTTGATGTCATGCATGAATACATATAAAAAAAAACACCAGTAGCTGTGCACAAGAATGCACATCCATTGACTCATCCAAGTGTACTGTGAACATACCAGTTGGAGACAGTTTAATCTCCTGTATTACTTGTTCCATGATATTACCCGACATTTCCCCAATTCTCCGTTTCAATGTGTCGATCGACAATAAAATCTGGTAAATCTTATGTGCCCTTGACTCACCAAGAACCCGCTTGACCATCTTTACAACACACAGCCTAGTTAAAGTTTCACCAATCCTGTGGGCCCTTTTCTTACTTGCAGTTTCAAGGGAAACCTCTTCTGATGTCTCTACTACACTTACGTTCTGTTGATAGAAAGCACCACTTCCATCCAGTATCTGTTTTCCCAAGCACTGTTCACGGTGCTTGAAAAAACGGGGGTGTTTCTCTTCATACTGAGGGTGTCGTTAGGTAATGCTTCAGCTTACTAAGCCTCATCGAATCATTCACCTGCACTTTGAAACACAGCACTCATTGAGGTTGCTTTAGGTCGTCATCGAGGAGTGATGTAAATCTGTGGTTAATGTATTCATATTTGTACTCCCGCCTCTTAGCAACACTGGCAGCCATAAAAAATCTTCATGAATTAAGCCAAACAGATAGAAATCGACAGAAGATAGTTTAAAATTGTGACACCAGCACCAAAGTGAATTAATTCACTGCACTGATTTGAAATTAATGTCAAAAAAAAAAAAAAAAAATACCAGCCACATCTTTCACAAAACTAGCATGATTTAGTTTTAACTAGGCTACACCCAGGTGAAGTAAATTCTATGAATATGAATTCACTGGTTTTCAGTATTTGAATTATTTTGCAAACAATACTCCATTTCTTGGTTCGCTATTTTTTGTTTTCTAAAAGGTCAGAATAAGTTTCATTAAAGATACTTTTAACTTCATAATGTCGACGTTACCACTAGTACAAGTGAAGCAAAATTCTTCTGGCATCATATTCACTATTAAATTCTCCGAATTTTCTTTAAGTATTAAGTGGGATCCTTTGTCACCTTACCTTTCAAAGAATATGTACATGATTACAGTGTAAGAAAACAGTGTGAAATATTGTGTGAAATTGCTAAATGCAGCATTACACTTTGAAGTATCATATTTAATCAGCACAGTATCATTTTCACAGTCACTAATTTTGAGAGTAAACAGTAAATGTTTTTTAAAAAAAAAAAAAAAAAAACAGGCAGAACGGTGTCAAATGCTACCATAAGATGCCACATATGAATGTGTATATATGGATAGTTATAAGTATATAACATCGATCATTAAAAAAAAAAAAAAAAAAAAACTATTTTTAATTTATACCCAATTCTACACTTCTCTGAAATTTCACATTGTTTGTCAAGAAATTCAAGTCAGAGCTGTTAAATTTTCACTGAAATCAAGTTTTGAGAAAGCCTTTTGATTTAAATTCAATGCAACACTGTGATTTTTTTTAAAGTAGCATTGAGTACCTCTGCCAAGGTTATGTTTTTGCCATCGTTGGATTGTTTGTCTTTTTGTAGGATTACTAAAAAAGTTTTGAACAGTTTATGCCGAAATTTTTTGTAGGGTATGGCCCAAAGAACAATGCATTAAATTTTGGTGGTGATCGAGATCATCATCCGGATCCAGGATTTTTAAAAAGGATTCTTTGACATCGCGGGATAGTTGCATTTTCAACATGTTTCCTTCTAAATCCATAAACAATGCCTATAATGATTGCACAAAAACTATAAGACAGCATCTCCATAAGATGAGCCGTGGCAGGTTTCGAATCTCCGAATTCTCTTGTTTTAATTAAGATCATTTAATGAAAATCAATTAGTTGAATTTTATCATGAACTGTATATCAATGCTGTATTTTTTGGTGCAACTGGCAACTGGTAATAGGAAACAAGTGAATGAATGAGAAAAAAAAATTACCAAGAGAATATGTGAGAACAATATCAATACAGAGGTGTGATAGGGAGACCACTCGTGAGCTGGGAAAGCAGAATGCGGGAATACTCTCTACCTATTGCCAGACGCCTTAATTCAATTAGGGGTGGCCACAAACAAAGCACGTCCATGTACCCAATCCACCGCCATTTCACTTCCCTGCTCCCAGCTCACACTCCTTCCCTCATATACCTCTCCACTTCATCCCTTCATCTCATCCTTGACCTCCCACTCCCTCTCCCCTCCTACACCTCACTCACATACACTCTCACTCTTAACCCTCTCCACATGGCCAAACCACCCCAGTGTATTTCTTCTAACGCTTTCTATCATATCTACATCCACACCACAACGCTCCTTCACTTCCTCATTTGTCAGTTTGTCTCTCCATGTAACTACACATGCTCCCCTCAAATAATTCATTTCCACTGCTCTCACTCTTGACTTGTGTCCTTCCAACAAAGTTGAAGCTTCACATCCATACGTTAGTTGGTATCACATTACTGTCATGCTGTGACTTTTTTTGTTTTGTTTTACTTCTGTGATCACTTCCCTTTTTCCTATCACTGCTTTCAAAGAACCAGCAACCTTTCTTCCTTGTTGTACCCTTTCAATCACTTCACCCTCCAAACTTCCACCCTTACTCATCACACTACCCGAGTACAAAATGTACTCACATTTTTCATTTCCTTATCATCCAGCCTCATTGTACACCCAGTGACTTCATTTCTCTTGAAGACCATAACTTTCCTCATCCCTAAAATCAGCCTTAGATTCCGTTTCTTACACACATCCAAACTCATGCCCCAAGCCATGCAGTTCCCCTTCGTCGTCATTTAACAGTTCAGTACCATCTGCAAACAACAGTACAGAGAGTTTCCAAACGTTACTCTCTTTAAAGCCGTTCCAACATTGACTGCCCTCATTGATAATCCCATCCATGTACAGATTGAACAACCATAGATACATTTCAGTCCAACGTTCAAATAGAAAAAATCACTCAATTCTTATATACTCTACAATGCAATCAACAACTTTCCATTACTCCATATATTCTTAATATTTTTTTCACATTCCTTGTCTATCCACCCTCTTATATGCTGTCTCCAAGTCTAAGGAGGCAGCATACAACTTCTTTCCCTTATCTAGGAACTTTTCCACTAAAGACCTAAGAATGAATATCTGATCTACGTAACCTCTTCTTTTCCAAAAACCTCCATGTTCTTGACCAACTAATTCTTCTGTTATTTCCCGAACTCTGTCAGTAAGTATCCTACCATACACGTTTCCTCTTAAACTAAGAAGACAAATGCCCCTATGATTACCACACACTTCTTTTTCCCCTTTTCCTTTGTACAAGGAATAATAATACATGACTTCCATTCTTTCAGGACTCTGCCTTCCTCCCAGACCAATTTGCACATATTCCATGTCCATTCTACTACTATCTCTCCCCCATGCTTCAGTGTTTCGCCTCACACTTCATCAAGTCCTGGGACTTTCTCCATTTTGTCTTTCTTCGTTGCTACATTATTTCCGTCTTACTGATGTCTTCCTCTCCTTTAACCTTCCTCTTTCTCCCAGCCATTTTCCAGCCATTTCACAGTCACTTATCCTTGCATCACTTTCATTCTCTGTATTTAACAGCTCCTTAAATTGTTCCCTCCATCTGCTCACTTTTTCTGACTTCTCCACTAGCAATCTACCATTTTTATGTTTCACTCCCTGACTAACTTCTTTATCGTCCTGTCTAACTTTACCTCATTCCAGAACATTTTCTTACATTATCTCCTCTTTACACTCCCAAATTCCTCATCCACTGTCTTTCTCCCTCTTACTATTATCCTCACCTCTCTCGTCCTCTCTGCATTTAACTCTTCAATCTCTCAACTTTCTCCACGCCCCTGCATCCCATCCGCTCACAATATGCCTTCTTTCGCGCCACAGCTTGTCTCACCTTTCCATTCCTCCATACTGTTTCTTGCACCCAATTTTGTCTTCTCTTTACCCTACACACCACCTCACATACTGCACAGTTTTCTTCTACGAATATCTTACACATACTTTCCACCTCCCCCATTTACTCTATATCATATTTGCCCAATCGTTCCTCCACTTCTCTTTTATATTCTGCCTTTTTTCCATCCTCTTGTAACCTTTCTGCCCTCCTTCTGTGGACTACTTCTTCCTGTCCTTCCCTCCTATTTCTCCATTGCATTTGAACCTTGACTTTCACCACCACCACATGGTGGTCAGAAAGTTCACTACCCCAACCTCTGTATGCTCTTGCGTCCATTACAAACCTTCTCATTGTGTTATCCATACACACATAGTCAATCATTGCCTTCCGTTCGTTCAGTACACCACCCACCCTTCTCATCACTCTCCATGAATAACTGTGGATCATTTTGTATATATAGAGTTTATTGGCGATCACCAGCCGCCTTTCGGCTAGCTCTGTGGCTAGAGTGGTTGGAAGAAGTTCTGGTAGCTGTTGCCTCTCCTGACATCGAGAGGGTTCTCCCTCCATGCTAAGAGAGCTTTGTATGCAGCATATGTTAGGAGTGTAATGCTGTGTGACAATAAGACCTTGGCAATGAAGAAAGAGGATTTTCGTAAGCTCAAACTTCCAGAAATAACAATGATTAGGTGAATGTGCGTCCCTGGGTGTGAAGCCTGGGGGGGGGGGGCTAGGTTCACATTGGAAGAGCTGAGAGGCAGAATGGGACTGGCGTGTGTTGTGTTGTGATGAGGAAAGGTACCATAGGTTAAGATGGTTTGAGCATGAGGAGTGGATGGGGAACGATTTTGGAGAGTAGAAAGTGAGAAGTGTTAATGTTAGGGGTATGGTTGCAAAGAGGTAGGCCGAAAAAGACCTGGGACGAGGTCATTAAGAGTGATCTTAGGGATAAGGGACTGAATAGGGAAGCTGCCAGTGATCGAACGGCATCGAGAGCTGCCATTAGGTGACCAAGGCAAGCATGTTGGAGCCTTCAAAAAACGAGACGAACCTAATAAAAAACACTCTAATTCCTTTCAAACTTTTCCATGCAGGAATACACAAACTGTAAAACTATCTAAATATATCTAAAGGTATATCGATCGATGGATAGATAAATAGAAAAATATGTCAATTTCACAATATTAATTTCATTTAAATATCTCGCAGGTATCAATAGATTGCTGTACAGAGAACAATAGATATTTCTCACAACCTTACATCTGCAGGCACCAACTGAGGTCGTTGTTGAGAGGGAGGTAGCAACAGGGAGTGAGGGAAACACACTTGCACCCTGTACACAGTCCTATGTCTGTTGGAAAAATCCCTTCTGTAGAGGCAAATAGGACTTAATAAATGGCTTGTTCGACAACAAGTTCTTTCCTGCATATTGCATACAAAATGTTGCCACTTAGCCAAATTTTTTTCTTGCACGCTCGTTGATCCTGCAGTGTGGAAACGTAGCAAGTATACACTGGAGCTACTGGCAGGAAGGTGACAAGCTAAAAATATACACATGGTCCCCCTCACCCCAGTATAAAGCAGACACAGAGATTTACTGCTTACATGAGCCTGCCATGCCCCCCCTAAAATCCTGCCATGCTCCCCTTAGGGGCCATGGCTCCCAGTCTGAGAACAGCGACCTAAAATAATATGGATACACCAATTATCCCTTCATTAAGATAAATGCCTGGGGCGGTATTTATTTAAAACAGACTAGTGTTTGCCCACAAAAATGTGTTAGACTATTTCTGTCAAAAAATGTTTGCAAATACTGTCATCTTTGTTCCCATATTATTGAGCCCACAGTGACCAATTCTGACCAGATTCGAAAAAAAGTTATTTTCACATATTTCTGCTTGTCGGAGTTTCCGATTATTTGGCACTGTAGTGTTGTGCATGATCACCAGTTTTTTCTGACATTTCTTGGACTTACTCTGACATTTCTTGGACTTAGATCGATGTCTACTAACGCTCTTGTGAAAGAAACGAACAGACACACGGACAAACATTTTAGCATGTCACAGTTTCAGAGAATTTCGCGCTGTCACGTCACGCTATCGCCAACATTTTTGTGTTTTTTCTGACACTCCCTGGACTTACCCTAACCTTAAGCAAAAATGATTAGGACGATATTTATTACAGTTCTCGTTAAAGAAACGAACAAACTTGCACCGACACACACATAGACAGCCTGACTTTATTATTTAGACACTAACCATTTTTACGATTAGCAAGTCTTGATTTTGTTTTTCTCATTTTGTCATTTCATATCCCTTTTAATAAGACTGAAATGTATGCTAGGTGTATGAGTGAAGACGACGGTAAAGACTAGCAATCGTTATACATAATTTCAGTACAGGAGAGTATATAAAAAGGGTCACTGTCACATGTACTCTTGCTACTGTCAGTCCGTTATATCCAGTACACTGTAGACCTCTCACAGTGGCCACTGCACAATTGAAATTTTGGTCATCCACGAGGCCTATTTTAATCAGTGTTTTCAGCTCGATGACGATTGTTTTACGTTATTTCTATCTTATGGGTATTCTGTTGAGAGCCACCAAAAAGTACAGAGACTATTGAACATTGTACCTAACATTTTCAATAGGAAAAGTCTGTCCAAAGTGGACTAAAATCGATTGAGGAAAATAAATATATATATTACATATGTAATACATGCTCGCAGTGAAAGGGTTTAGCTGAATAAAATTATAAGTAGAAAATATAATAGCTCTGAAAAATGATATATTCTTGATGGGCTTGGAGGTAACATACGCATATTCCTTTACTAACTGTTTGTGTGTTTCATATTTTTAAAGATTGTGTTAAATCATGGACTATGTCCAGAAGGTGTTTCTTGATTTTTAAAGTGAATATTTGACCATGTGAGAAGATTTAACAAAAGCTTGGATAAATGCGCGTTTATGGATGAGGTAGAGGAGAGGAGGGGGGAAGACGTGGACGGACGTCGTGGAGAAATATATGAAAATTGATGGTGTGAGTTGAGGGAAGGGCAGCCTGTTGGTAGAGGACAGGATTACATGGAAGCAATTTATTTGTGGCCACCCCAATCTGGATTTGTAAGGTTCTGTCTATAACTATACAAAGAGATAAGGTAGAATAATAAATAAAATATTTTATAGTACTTCTTTTAGTCATTGGAGTGCATGTTGTAATCACATATATAAAAGAATTTGTATATATCACTTTGTTCATTTTTTTCGTCCATTTCTCTTAAAATATCATCTGGAATTCCACCTAATGTATGCTTGTCCACGACACTGCTTTGTCTCTGGTACAAATGTGGAAGCACACACCAAATGCACACAAATACGCATACCTGTATGCACACTGATACACACACATGTGCACAGACTCGTAAAATAAGAGTGGATGAAAAATGTAAACTCTCTCTCTCTCTCTCTCATGCATCTATTTAACACAGCATTTTCCTAAGTACTGTTCTTTTTTTTTTTTTTCCCAGTGTAGCAGCAGCATTTTTTATCTGTTATTTTTTCGCAGGAATGTCTGGAATGGAAGGGAAATTTGCTTAAAGATAAAGGATTTTCTTGTAGGGTTAGATATTCTCCTGTTTTCTTCTTCCAGCACTTTTTGGCTTCTTTATCCCATTACCACAATGCGTATTTTTTTCGTTGGTTCTGTTGAAAGAAAAATATGAAAGAGAGGATTACAATAAAAATTAACACAAGAAGAAAAAATAAAAACATATCCAAGATTTTTAAAAACAGAAAGAAGAATACTGGAATATCAATGAATTCAGAAATGAAAAGGACAAAAAAGGAAATAAAGTACATGAAAAGGTACTTCATGTCAGTAAGAGGTATAGTGTTTTGGCCATCAGCACTTCAATGTGTCCATGAAGAGGATAAAAGAAACATTTCCATAGCACATGTGATGATTCTGACAGGTTATATTAGACTGTAATTGGTTATTCTGTCTGCCTACCTATTTATCCTTTCTATAATGTTCTGTTTCTCTGTTTATATATATATATATATATATATATATATATATATATATATATATATATATATATATATATATATATGAAATAGTAGCAACAGAAGGCACCACAACACCCCCAGGACTCGACAATGGAGGGGTAAGTAGGGCGCATGCGACGTCCATGCGATATGGATGTATGTCCCACACAGCTGCGTGCTCCTATTCCACGGAATGCACCTCACGCGAACATCTTAGTCCAGGTGCACTACTCTTCAATCGACCCAGCCTTCGTCAGGATCAGGGTGGGGCTCATAAAATAGCTCCAGACAGCACCCCAGTGAGGGCTGGTAGCTGCATACTGAAAGCAATGGCCTGTAGCCATGCCCCAGCAACAGCCTGTAGCCGTGCAACCGTGACGGCTGGTAGCCGCACCTTTAAGAGACTGCCAGCAGCTGCTCATAGTGCTGCCCATCCCCCCTGCAGAACCTGTGACAGCCAGTTGCCGCACGCGGGGAGAGAACAGTACGCCGATTGCCACACCGACGGGAAAGGGATGGCCTGTAGCCGCCCTCCCCCCATTGCCCAATTGACCTTGGCAATGGCCAGTAGCCGCGCCAGGGAGGTACGCCTTAAAAGCCCCTCGCCCCCTGTGACTTCACAACTGAGGGAGACTCCTGCTCGGGTCGCCCCACCTGTGGCTGAGTAAGTCCCACTCTTAACTCCCCAGACTGAGGCAGCCTCCAGGAGGAGAACCTTCCAATAGAGAACTGGTGGAGAAGACTCGTCCTGACCCTGGGGCTGTGTAGTGCCCAGAAGAGATAATAAGCTGTATCTAGTTCATTTTATATGATCAAAAATTTGGTTAACCCACCCCGTCCCGTCGACGTATGGGTATGTTGCAACATTTTGCATTTGCCAGTCCCGGCGACGTACTGGTATGTCGTGCAATTGCAAGGTCCCTAATTTGCACAATTTTCAATTTTCGCGCGTGATTTTTCGTACGTATACACAGGACACCTTCCTCTATTCCTCTACAAAATGCCAAGCAGGGACAATGCCTTACACCGCATAACCTCCCCCTCCCCCCCTCACACCATTGTCTCGGCAATTCACCTGTTACCAGTGACCTGGCCAGTAAAGATATTCAGGGCCAGAGTGATTCCCCAATCGATGACAATGTGGAGGACAAAGTTTATATAGCATTAGAAGAAGAAACAGTCAGAAATAATGATCAGGTAATGTGGTAAAAAAAGATCAGGTGTGGTGATTAGTTAGTGAGTGAAACAATGCTTATAATGCCTATATTACTGCTTGAAAACCAATATACTCTCATACTACATATAAATTCGGACCAAGTAAATAAATAAATACCATTTATGAGTTGTGTGAAATAGTTACCCTCCCATAGAACTCGTTTTCTTTGGTGCCAACATGTTAGAAAACCCAGTCAGGTAAGGAGGAACTCCTACCTGGATCGAGTATTTTAAGCCTCAGGTGAGCGATTTCTCTATGAATTTTCGATGTTTTTCACCAAAAGCGGAGGGGTTTAGCCAAAAAAATTTTTTTCAGAAATACCTCGGGATTGGGGGATGTCGGAGGTGCGGAAAACCTTGGGACATGATGGGTTAAATGAGAGTGTGTGGCCGGGTCATGGCTGTTTCCATGCAGACGTAATCAGAACATAGATTAAGTTACCTAGTTGCTAAGTCATTTTTTTCCCCTACTGTAATTTACTAGTATTAAGTCTCTTTATAATATAAGAACTCGAGTGAGATGGGAATATGTGCCTTGGTCATGTAATCCAGCATAATGTACGCATGCGCAAAGTGATGGAAGGCACGATGATTTTTATTGTTTTTCGATGTAAGGATATAGAGAGGTGTTGTTGAGTAGTTATTATAACTAGAGAATGTCATTTATTTTGGGTAATCGATTGTAATGGGAAAGACATCACATTTAGTCTATCATGAGTCTGTAATAATAAAAATTTTAAATAGCGTAATCTGTCATCTCCCCCTCCCCCTTTCCATCACGCAGTTTTGGCGTTTCACTCGCTCACCGGCCGTGATAGGTGACAGATGGTTGGTACTGTCGTCATCCTTCTCCCCCCCCCCTGCAAAGAATTCTGTAAGTAATTTAATATTAATGATGTTTGGTATGCTGAAGCGCGAATAGTGATATCCCACGAGTGATAATAGTGACGAAATAAAGAAATAGACTCGGGTAGAATCAAGTGTCGTCGTTCCTCAGGAAGTGTGTATCGGTGACGCCATTAGCCATTGGAAGCGCGAGTCCCGAGTTTCTCACTCCACTCTGGTATTCTGTGAGCTGAACAGTGAGATATTTCCCATATATCTGTGTACTGTACTTTATATTATTATTTAGTGTGTAACTGAAATCCGAGAATGCTAGCTAATTCTGTCTGAGTCTCAGATAAATGTGTGATTTTTGTGGGCCAAGTATCAGGTGCCAGGGAACTGTAATTTGTTAATATGTGTTGAGATGACTTTACAGTTCAGTACTTATTAGGGCTGTGTTGTTTGTGTGTTAATGTTAACCTAGTTACTTTGTGAGGCACAATGATATTGATGCATTGATGATTTTCATGCTTAGAGTTAAAGTTATTCATGCTTACTGTATTTGTTATAGTACTTTTTCTTCTATGTTATCCCTAAAATAAGTATTATTTTGAGCAGACTTATGTGTCTGTAGTGCCATGTGTTATTCTGTTATTACTTGAGATGCTGAGTGTTGTAACTCATGTTTCTTTATAATGAGATTTTCCTGATCATGTGAAGGGATTACTTGCATTGGGGAGAATGGTTATTCATTATACATATTAACTTCTAGCGGGTTCAAATGTGGAGGTCGAAGTCCCAGTGAGTAAGTCAAGGTCCCAGTGCGTGAGTCAAGGTCCCAGTGTGGAAGTTAAGGTCGGGAGTGGCAGAGGACTGGACCAGTGAACTATGTGCAACAGAGGGACGATTATGAAGAAACATATTGGACCGGAACAAAGGAGCTAAGTTTTGTGGATTTGATATTAGGACCATATATTTTCTTTTGAACAACGTGCCAACTGATTCATGTTTAATCTGTAAAGCAAGTAGCTGGGGAAGATTTCTACCTTTTGGTCTTGTTAATACACATTTCCTCCCACTCGAACTTTATTGTTTGTATAACCCATGAGAACTGGTGGTATAGAGCTTACCTAGTAGTTTGTTAATGTGAAACCTTAAAAGCATTTTGGGAAATTGCTAAGGTTGTTCTTGGGTTGGCCTAGTTGGAGACTGGCCCCATCATTTTGGCATGCTACCATTCTTAACTTGACCACTTGAAATATAACATACGCAACCGAAGAGGCCGCTACTGGGAGAGAGTCTCCATCAATCTGAGTTCCCGACCATTCCAGCACACAGTTGTCATCACTTGTGACTTGATTTCTGCCCCTTTTGACCATGTAAAAGTCTGGATCGCAGTTGAGCAATACAAGTGGTGGCACAGCACTGGGATGACCTATTAATGTGAGGGTAATTAAACTGGTAATCAATAATTGATAGATCATTTAGAAGATTGTCATTAAGTAAAATTAAGGTAATTGCTCATCCCAGTTCTCAAAGGTATATATACTTGGTATTATGTGTAGAATTATAATGTATGTGTATTTTTAGTGTGTACTATCTTGGTTCTGCAGTTGGGCATTTGACTACTTGAGCATTCACCTCCTGGGGTTGCTCAAGTTTGTATAATTCATGATGGAGTCCCGTGTTGAAAAATTGATTGACATTGAGACTGAGATGCCTGAGGGAGTAGGTTTGAAGCAGGAACCCTCGGCAATTGATGAGTGTTATGAGCGTATTAGAGCTTTGGAGGAGATTTTAGGCCCACCTGGACTCACCCCTAGCAAGGTTGGAGGCCCAGCACAATCTACCCCCACAAAGTCTGGAAATCCATTTAGGCAGTCAACTACACAGTGGTAAAATTTGCCTGTAGGAGGTATGCAGAGCTATCAGGGAAATTCGGTAGTTCTAGAGTGCAAGGACGTTGACGTTCTAAGGATGAGTGAAATGTGTGGTCTACATACTAGTACCCTGGTGGATCACTTTTTGATGCAGGTGGAGTCAGTGACTGCTAACTTTGAACAGTGGAAGGCGGTAGCACTCACCCGTATGGACACAGAGTTGCATACATATGTTCTGGGAGAGTTAAGCTTATGTGAGGCAGGTGGTACTTATGGGGACATTAAGACATTGTTGCAACGTGAGTTCAGAGGTCCCGAAGGGATCGCTGATGCATTCCGTGAGCTTGCCCAAATGGAGTATAACTTTGAGGATCCGCCTAAGAGATTTGTTAGACAGTTCAAGAGTAACTTTAGGGCAATTGGTAGAGAACATCACCATATTAACCCTCCCAATGTGGAGCAGATGTGGAAGAAAGCTGTCCTACGTATTATACTGCAGGAAGTTAGGGAACGATTAGAGTTGTTCAAAGATCTGTGGAGGAGACCTTTATTTCAGAAATAGAGAGAGAAAGGTGTTATAGACAGTGGCTTAGAGTGGCAAAAGTTGTGGATGAACAAGGGTCTGATGTTAATTATGTTCCAACCCCTACTAGAATCACACCTCTAGTTGTTAGTGACAATGCTCATCCAATGTTTCAAGTACCCGTATGCCAGGTATCCTTTAAACCTAGACCTACAATGTGGCCTTGTGCTTGGTGTTCAAATGGCTGTAAACAAGGAAACCGGAGCGAGGAAGTTGTTTTGATTGCTTGAAAGCTAACTCTAGAAGGGGACATGAGGGATGCCCTGGTAGACCTAACTTGAGTAGAAAACCAGAGAGAAGCATGCCAAGTATACCTCCTGCAACAGCTAGTTCCCTCCCACAAGAGGATTCTCAGTTACATCCAGACTCCCAACCACCTTGGGAATGACTAGAGGTCCCTGAAGGAATGCAGGCTGCCAGTCATGTCGTGTGTAGCATACAGGATGTAGAACAGAATAAGGGCTGTCAGAACCTTTCAGATACTGGGGTGGAGGAAGTCCGAAAAGTTCGAGGTGAAGTAGACACTCCAGTGATGCACTTGATTTTGGGACAGTATCAGGTTTCAGCTTCTGTAGATACCGGTAGTGTAGCAACATTGATGAAAGAGAGTACAGCAAATAGATTAGGATTAAAGATTAACAAGTGCCAACATTCATTGCATTCAGTATCCAACCATAAGTTAACTGTTGTTAGCCAGGTTTCATTGGTAGTGCATTTTGCCTTGGAGCCAAGCATAGTGCAGCGATTTGTATTGGTCCCAGACTATTATTTGTCAACCGAAGTGCTCATGGGTGCAGACTTAATTGGTAGAGCGATTTTCACTTGGGATGGAGAAGGTCAGGTGATGCACTGGGGTGGTCAGCAGTACGAGGTCCGAAATAAGCTTTGCCAAACAGTGAATAGAATAAAGTTCCAGTCTAACCATACGAGAAAGGCAGAAGGAGAGCTAGTACAAGTGAAGTGTAGGACCGTGGTACCTGCACAGACATTTATGTCAGTACCCATTGCTTTAAAAGACAGAAAACCTGGAGATGTCTTACATATTAGTAAATTTCAGAAGGCCAGGGGTAAAGCTTCATTAACACCAAATTGTTGCGTGAGAGTTAGTGAGAATGGGACATGCTATTTACCCATTGCTGATGTAACCAAGGGACCAGTGAAGCTATACTCAGGACAAGTGTTGGGGACGTACCATGTTGTTGATGAGTCGAATATTACTTATCTTAGCCCCTAGGAACAGGACAGAAGTCCACTTGAATTAGTGAAACCAGTAGGCGAGGCAGAAGGTGACTTTGTGGCACCAGTAGTTCGGGTAGATAATGCATTGTTACCACACATGGATCAGGCACAGGGTGGGAGTGACTGTCGTGCTACGCTGAATTCTATTCTCAGAGAGCTGAAGATGGCACATTTGTCTCAGTCACAGAGGGACAAATTGAGAGAGGTCATATTGGATAATCATGCACTGTTCATTCTTGGTCTGAAGGAAAATGGCACCCTTAACCAGCCCCATCCCGACGTTTTCTGGGCAGTGGTACGCCCCAGTCCCGATATTTTTGGACTTTTTTTTTTTTTGGCTCAAACATCCGCTTTTGGTGAGAAACATCGAAAATTCATAGAGAAACGCTCACCTGAGGTTTAAAATACTCGATCTAGGTACGAGTACATCCTTACCTGACTGGGCTTTTTAACAGGTTGGCACCAAAGAAAACGAGTTCTATGGGAGGGTAACTATTTTATCCACTAAAAACAGTATTAAATTATTTACTTGGTACGAATTTAGATGTAGTACAAGAGTATATTGGTTTTCAAACAGTAATATAGGCATTATAAGCATTGTTTCACTCACTAACTCATCACCATTCATGACCTTTTTTTCCCACATTACCTGATCATCATTTCTGACTGTTTCTTCCTCTAATGCTATGTAAACTTTGTCTTGCACATTGTCATCGATTGGGAAATCACTCTGGCCCTGAATGTCTTTATTGGCCAGGTCACTGGTAACAGGTGAATTGCCGAGACAATGGCGTGCAGTGGGGGGGAGAGGTTATGCGGTGTAAGGCATTGTCCCTGCTTGGCATCTTGTAAAGGAATAGAGGAAGGTGTCCCGTGTATACTTGCCAAAAATCACTCGCTAAATCACTCGCGAAAATTGAAAATTGTGTAAATTAGGGACCTTGCAATGTTGCCGCATTAATTCACGTCTCTGGGATATGACTGCACATCATGTGAGGACGTGAATTCACGTCTCCGGGATGCGGCAGGTTAAAGTACCTGAAGCCCACATTGATCACATTGATACCATTGACTCTGAACCCATGCATATGCCCTTGTATCGGCATCCTGAGCAAGCAAGGAAGATAATTTCTGAGATGATTGACGAGATGATTGAATAGGATGTGATTGAGGAATCGAACGCTGCATATTTAGCCCCTATAGTCTTAGTCGGCAAGCCGAACAGCAGTAAAAAGATGTGTATTGATTATTGGGCTCTTAATAAGAAGGTCAAGATAGATATCCAACCCCTACCCCGATTAGATGAATTAGTAGAGGAAAGTGCTGGGAAAAAGATTTACTGCACTCTTGATATGAATGACGCCTACCTCCAAGTTCGGTTGGATGAAAGCTTTCGAGACCTGACAACTTTTTCTGATGGAGTTGATTTGTTAGGTACAAGCACTTACCTTTTGGATGGTCTGTGAGTCCAGCTATTTTCACGAGGAAAATGCAGCAAGTGTTAGTCCCTTTAGTTAGGGAAGGTTGGTGCCGTAACTACTTAGACGATGTTGTGATTTGGGTAGACTCTTTTGATCAGATGCTAGACCGACTGAAGATTACCTTTTGAAGATTAACCGAATTTGGAATGAAGCTGAATGTTAGTAAATGCTCTTTCATAAAGCGAGAAATTAAGTTCTTAGGACATGTAGTGTCGGAGAAAGGAGTATGCCCTGACAGTAAGAATCTCGAAGCCATTGAACAGATGTCACGACCAACGAAGGCCAAGGAAGTGAGACGCTTTGTGGGCATGTGTAACTTCTATCGCAAACACATTCCTGACTTTGCTGCCATTGCCAGTCCTCTCACTAATTTGCTTAGGAAGGATGCAAAATTTGAATGGTCAGAGGAGTGTGAGAATGCATTCTTAGTTCTTAAACAAAAGTTAGTGTCAGCTCCAGTACTAGTAAAGGCAGATTTAACTAAACCGTTCGAGTTACATACAGATGCTAGTGACTCACACATTGACGGAGCTCTTATGCAGCTGGAGGGCGAGAAAGATTTGAGACCTATTGGTTATTTTTCAAAGAAGCTTACCAGAACAGAGAAAAGATACTCAGTAACAGACAAGGAAGCTATGGCAGTAGTGAGTGTGTGTAGACTTTTCAACCACTATTTATGGTGCAAACCCTTTTCCATCGTTACTGAGCATAGACCATTAACCACCATCTTTAAGAAAAAGACTAAATGCCCACGTATGTTGCGTTATTTGTTGGAGATGAGAGACTACGATTTTGTGATAAGATATAAAAAGGGCGCAAATCATTATGTCCCAGATGCTTTGAGTAGACCAATAGGAGCAATCGAGGAGGCCTCAGATGTAACTCAATTTAATGCAGAATTTCGGTGGCTGGGCCTTATGGTAGACAAGGTCTGGGAAGCCCAGAGAGCAGACTCAAGGTGGAGGCAGGTAATTCAGTATTTAGAAGGAGGTCAGTTACCCAGGAAGTTGTCTGGTAATCGTCCCATTTACGCTTTTGAAATGAACGAGGAGATTCTGTATGTCCGAAGAGAAGAAATAGGAAAGTCGAGGTTATGCCTGGTAGTACCCAAGTCTTTAGTTGCTATTGCTTGTTCAATTGCTCATAACCCTTCACACCTAAGAGAACGCAAGACGGTAGCCAAGGCAAGACAGTTTTTCTATTGGCCGTCTCTACTGACCGATGTGCGACATTTTGTTAAATCTTGCAAGTCATGTCAGCAGTTCAAGGGTCACGGGAAGATTGTGCACCATTTTAAGGAATTACCACCAGTAGATGATAATGGTCAGAGAGTTGTGATAGATCTCGTAGATTTGCATAATAGTAGGAGTGGTCACAGGTATTGTCTCACAGTGATAGACCATTTTTCTAGGTACCTAAGTATCTACCCCCTTCTTAAAAAATCCACCAAAGCCGTAGCTGAAGAATTTAAGAAGGACGTCTGTAGGTATGGCAAGCCATAGGTAGTCATCATGGAGAACGGAGGACAATTCACCAGTGCAGAGTTTAGAGATTTTTGTAGGATAACTTGGATTAAGCAAGGATTCTGTCTACCTTACCATCCCCTAGGAAATTTAGTTATTGAGAGAGCACATAGGACCTTAAAGACAGTACTGGCGATCTTGAGCCAAGAACACCCGAATACATTGCCCATGCACCTGTGCGACACTGAGAAAGCGTTGAACGAAGCAGTGCATATGTCCCTAGGTACATCACCATTCTTTGCATTTTATGGACGTCATCCAAATTGCGAGGTAGGAGATTTGCAGTTGCCTACTGATGAAGACTGTGTAGAGAAAATAAAGGTCAAACAGATACTCAAAAGAGACACAATGTCGGATGACAGCAGGATACCTTAACAGGGCAAATGAGGCAAGTAGGAATAATTCTCTAAAAGCAGGTGAATTAGTTTGGATCTATGTCAAAGAGTGCTTGCCTGGTAAGGCATCAAAGCTAAATACAAAATGGCAGGGTCCTTACAAGATTGTCAAAGTTATCGATCAGAGTAGAGCCTATGAGATAGAAAATGTGTTTGATGGCACCATCTTGAGTAGAGCAGCTGAAAAGGTCAAAAGATATGTTGAAAGGGATGCCTTATCGAGTACGGTGGATCACAAGTTTTTGACCAGTGAGGAAGAGGAGGAGATACTGCCTAGTGTAAGATCCCAGAGACCGCCTGAGAGGTTGCAGTACACGTAGATGATGGGTGTATGACTGTATATATTGTATATACTCTTTCTCTTTCTCTCTCTGAGCACATCTTGTCCTTGCCTTAACTGGCTGAGAACATGGAGTCAGGTATGCCCTTCCAGGTCTCTCCATACTGTACCTGTGTATTTATCTTTTCTACCAGTACCAATGAGTTGTAATTTTGGGTTGATTAATAGGGTTGAGTAGTTGTTTAGGGTATGTCCAGCTTTTGGAGAGATGAGGCATGGAAGCTGTGTGTTTGTCAAATCGAGTGCACTATGGTGTATAGACCGTCGTTCTTGCCTTACATCGATTTTTTTTTTCTTTAGGGTAGATTGTTAGGCTCAGTTAGAGAAAATGAGCTCTCACAGTTAGGATTTTTTTTTTCCCCCCAGAGTTGGGGACTTGTACATGTGAGGAGCAGTTCTACCTGAAGGTCTCCACCAGGAGGTTTCCTACTTGCTTTGAGAACCTCGAGCACTGAGTGTAAGCAATACCCAAACCGCAGTATAAGATTGCTCAGAGAGAGAGGGGAAGTTTCCAGTTCCTCTATAGGGCTTGGAGAAGTTGAACTATGGGGCTCTCGCATGTTAGGAGAGGAAGGTAGGTTTCACTCGGTCTCTCTGGACTGAACGCAGTGGAGCGGCTCGTGTTACTCTTAGCTAAGCACAAAGTTTCTCCTTGTAGAAGGACATTCTCCTCGAGAGTAATATGTCTGGTGCGTGGCATACATCGTCAGTTGCATATCGTGAGTGGCATGAGCAAATTTACTTATGGTAGGGGATTTTTTTTTTTTTTGCGGACATGATAGCCGCCGACTGTTCTCGAGCACGGAGCTTATGTAATATCCCACAGTTGCAGTATAGAACGGGTTGGCTGGTGTTTTGGAGGCGTGTTGATTGGTTTCCCCTCACAAGCAAGGAGCGTGTGGAACACCCCACAGTAGCTGTACTGAGGGAGACTGGTCAAGTAGGTGAACTTACGTACCGTGTGTGTGTTAAGTATGGGTACTGGGTTTTTCCCGAGGAGTTCAGGTCCAGTCACCCGAACTTTTGGTCTTCCCTAACCGTGGGCGGATGTAGTGCCCGGAAGTGATAATAAGTTGTATCTAGTTCATTTTATATGACCAAAAGTTCGATTAAGTAAGAGTGTGTGGCCGGGGCATGGCTGTTTCCATGCGGATGTAATCAGAACATAGATTAAGTTACCTAGTTGCTAAGTCATTTTTATTCCTTACTGTAATTTACTAGTAATAAGACTCTTTATAATATAAAAACTCAAGTGAGATGGGAATATGTGCCTTGGTCATGTAATCCAGCATAATGTACGTGTGTGCAAAGTCATGTAAGGCACGATGATTTTTATTGTTTTTCGATGTATGGGTATAAAGAGAGAGCTGTTGTTGAGTAGTTATTATAACTAGAAAATGTCATTTATTTCGGGTAATCGATTGTAAAGGGAAAGACATCACATTGAGTCTATCACGAGTCTGTAATAATATAAATTTTAAATATCATAAGCCGTCATCCCCCCCTCCCCCTTTCCATCACGCAGTTTAGGCGTGTTTCCCTCGCTCATCGGCCGTGTTAGGTGACTTATGGTCGGTTATGTCGTCATCCTCCTCCCCCCTCCCAAGGAATTCTGTAAGTAATCTGATATTAATGATGTTTGGTATGCTGAAGCGTGAATAGTGATATCCCACGAGTGATAATAGTGACAAAATAAAGAAATAGACTCAGGTAGAATCAAGTGTTGTCGTTCCTCAGGAAGTGTGTGTCGGTGACGCCATTAGCCATTGGAAGAGCGAGTCCCAAGTTTCCAGCTCCACTCTGGTATTCTGTGAGCTGAATAGTGAGGTATTTCCCATATATTTGTGTACTGTACTTTATATTATAATTTGGTGTGTAACTGAAATCCGAGAATGCTAGCTAGTTCTGTCTGAGTCTCAGATAAATGTGTGATTTTTGTGGGCCAAGTATCAGGTGCCAGGGAACTGTAATTTGTTAATATGTGTTGAGATGACTTTACAGTTCAGTACTTATTAGGGCTGTGTTGTTTGTGTGTTAATGTTAACCTAGTTACTTTGTGAGGCACAATGATATTGATGCATTGATGATTTTCATGGTTAGAGTTGAAGTTATTCATGCTTACTGTATTTGTTATAGTTCTTTTTCTTCTATGTTATCCCTACAATAAGTATTATTTTGAGCAGACTTATGTGTCTGTAGTGCCATGTGTTATTCTGTTATTACTTGAGATGCTGAGTGTTGTAACTCATGTTTCTTTATTATGAGACTTACCTGTTCATGTGAAGGGATTACTTGCATTGGGGAGAATAGTTATTCATTATACATATTAACTTCTAGCGGGTTCAAGTGTGGAGGTCGAAGTCCCAGTGAGTAAGTCAAGGTCCCAGTGCGTGAGTCAAGATCCCAGTGTGGAAGTCAAGGTCGGGAGTGGCAGAGGACTGGACCAGTGAACTATGTGCAACAGAGGGACGATTATGAAGAAACATATTGGACTGGGACAAAGGAGCTAAGTTTTGTGGATTTGATATTAGGACCATATATTTTCTTTTGAACAATGTGCCAACTGATTCAAGTTTAATCTGTAAAGCAAGTAGCTGGGGAAGATTTCTACCTTTTGGTCTTCTTAATGCACATTTCCTTCCACTCGAACTTTATTGTTTGTATAACCCTTGAGAACTGGTGGTATAGAGCTTACCTAGTAGTTTGTTAATGCGAAACCTTAGAAGTATTTTGGGAAATTGCTAAGGTTGTTCTTGGGTTGGCCTTGTTGGAGACTGGCCCGTCATTTTGGCATGCTACCATTCTTAACTTGACCACTTGAAATATAATATATGCAACCGAAGAGGCCACTACTGGGAGAGAGTCTCCATCAATCTGAGTTCCCGACCGTTCCAGCACACATTGGTCATCACTAGTGACTTGATTTCTGCCCCTTTTGACCATGTAAAAGTCTGGATCGCAGTTGGGCAGTACAGCTGCACTCCATCCAGCCAGCACCAGAGGGAGACCAGCACCTGTCGGACTCCTGCCGCCAGCAACACCACAGTCCTACTCTAGTGGCGAAGCAGCAGGAGCAAGACTGCTGCAGACGGGCTCTCCATAGCGCCCCTAATACCCCGGGGTGTGACCTCTCCAGCCCAGAAGAGGAACAACGTCCTTCCCGCACTGGGCACCTGCAGGAGCGCCTTCAGAGGATATTTGGCCTCAGTACCAAGGGTCAAACCCCAGTACCAAGCCCCTCCAGTGGGGGGCCCTTCACCACGCCTGACCATAGCCTGTCCCGGAGGACAACGCCCCCACGAGTAGTCCCATGTCCCTCGGTGAGAGGACACCTGAGGGGACGCAGCCGAGACTGGGCTGCCACCTGTGAGCTGTTGTTCCCCCCCTCTTGGTTGGTCATTCCTTTGCCCCACATCCCCATAGTGACTGTGATTTCCCTGTCCTCAAGGTGAAGGTGAAAGTGACTATCAGATTATAGAATACAGTGACAGTGTCAAACTACCCGAACTCTACCAAATGTGATAAGAGACATGAACAGTGTTCCACCTCCCAGTTCCATTTAGTTGTAATGAGGGACAACGATATAATTATCATAAAGTACAGGCAGCCCAAGAACAAAGAGTAATGCCAACTTCACTTAAGTACAGTGTCTGTCCAACTGTTCCCGAGACTGTTGGTATCCTGCGCGATTCCTGTAATATATATACCTGCCAATTCCATGTCTTACCTTTGGATAGAGTCTCGTGAATTGTCTAGCTTCCTGTATCTAGAATTTGGTAATATAAATGTAAGGTTGTTGCCCTGTGTTTTTATGCCCTGTTCCTCTCACACTGTCTAAGCTCCAGTCTAGAAAGGGAACCCAGCTATACCTTAGGTGTTGTTAGGATGGGAAGCCGGCCTAAAAACACCTAGCATAACTATATATATATATATATATATATATATATATATATATATATATGCGAGGAAGAAGGAACCAAAGGCTGAGCATGCATTAACGTTCCTTCCAAGGAAGAAACAAAAACGATACAAAAGAGAGCCAAATTCAAGATCCATTCATTTTGAGATGCCTGGATGCACTGCATTTGAAAGACGGGAGATCATAGGAAGTAGGAAATACAGACATAGGGAGACAGTTCCAGAGTTGACCTATTGCATAAATGAAGGACTGAGAGCAACGGTTAACTCTTGCATTAGAGAGTTGTACAGCAAAGGGATGAGAGTTTGTTGCTAGACGGGGGCTATGCACCCATCGTAGAAGTGGAGGGATGCAAACAGACAGTTCAGAGGAGCAGTGACCAATGAAGTAACGATAGAAAAGAGATAAAGAGGCAACAGTGTGGCGAAGAGACAGAGGTTGAAGGGAACCAGTAAGAGAAGGAGAGTTGATTTAGACCTGTGGGTCGTCCCAGTGCTGGCCATTTTTTGACCTTTTCTTTTTTTGGCAAAAATGATAGATTTTGATGTGGAAACAAGGAATTTCGCCATTAAAATACTCACCGAAGCTCGGAAATGGGTTTTATTCAGTCCTGCATACTCATATACAGGTATAGCCGCACTCTCACGTTCACCACATAGGTGAGAGATGAGAGAAAGCCATTTTCTATGCAAGGTATACGCAGGTATTTATGTTGGGAAGGTATGGGAACTTTCAGTACACTTTTCTGATTACTTATTGCTTCAAAATTTATCACAGTTTGCATGTTTTTCTCACTGTGAATGCATTATCTTACACTTACTTGAAGTTAGGTACAACCTGACTTCATTATGTGGAGTCCTGGCACTTACAAGAATGTATTTACAACTTGACTTCACTATATAGTCCTTACACTTACAAGAAAATATTTACAACCTACATTTATGGGAAAATGTTTACAAAATGCCTTCACTATGTATAGCGCTGGGTGAGGCACACAGGCAGAGTGAGGCAAAGCGAGCGTGAGAGGGGAAGCGAGTGAGAATATGGCCTTGACAGCCTCGGGGATGGTAGAGGAACAGTTACCATATGTGCCTGCCAATTTTTACCAGCAAATCTTGAAAAATGCAGTCACAGTGAACTTTTATATTTTAAACCGTTTTACAACAGCACTGGCACTGGCCATGGAATTATGTCAGACCGTTTTAAAAAGGCACTGGCACGCAGTGGGTTAAACCAGTGCTTTCTTGGATTAGTCAGAGGATATGAGAAAGGAATGTACACTTCCATGCCTGAGAAAATAACCTCCGTAATGCGCAAGGCACACTCAGATGGCTCCCAGCCACGGAAGCAATAATCATTCCAGGGAAAATCAAAGAAGTACTGCCTGAGGGCCTCCTAATCCGCAGCTCCAAAGTGCCACAGACGACGTTTCTTTGGAGGGTCCACAGGCCATACCAGAATGATAGGACAGGTTAAAGAAACAAGGTTATGATCAGAGGAGCCCAACGGAGAGAAAAGATTAACAGTGTAAGCAGAAGGATTAGTTGTAAGGAAGAGGTCAAGTATGTTGGAGCACTCTCCAAGGCAGTCAGGGATATGGGTAGGGTGCTGTACAAGCAACTCTAGGTCATTAACCCCTTAACCGCGGGGCATCACTTTTGTGACGCTTGGGAGCAAGGGATCATACCGCGGGGCGTCACTTTTGTGATTCTATGTTATTTTGAATTTGCCCTGGCTTTCAAGTGGTGGCTTGTATGATCTATCAGTACTGCCAATGTCCAACACTAGTCAGCACTCCTAATCTCATCTGTACTCCCATCCATTGTTGACAATTTAGCCATTTCTCCCCGTTCTTGACTCCCCTCCCTACCTCCCCTCCATTACCCTCTCCTCTCACCTGCCCAGCCGTGCTACGCTAAGTAAATCTTCCCTGGAATTTTCCACCGATTTCATCCATCGAAATAAGCCCTATGCCCTATTCTTATACCAAATAATATATACAAGAAAGAAATAACATAAGTGATAGTGCCATACACCTGGAACTGGCTAATTATCACCTGACAACACCTCACGTGCACTCGTTCGCTAATTTTCGCTGTTTATTTCCCCTTGAAATATGCCGTATAATCTATTCTCGTAATAAAAATATATATAAGAAAGGAAGGGAGAAGCCTAAGTGATATTTACATTCACCTGGAACTACCTAATTTATTATGTATTGTCTAGATTTCCTGCCAATCATTTCATAACGTATATATTAGCAGCTCTCACCCCGCTGACATTGGTAGCTCTCCTAGGCAGGCCACCACACTCTATTCAGTTTACTGTCGTCTTTCAAGGTGAGAGCACGTCGGATTCGCGTCTGCCCAATTCTGCCGCTTTTTAGCCCCATGCAGAGGGCCCTGTGACCTCTACCCCCTACTAAATCTCGTGTGGAAAGAGGTAAAAGGCTAAGTGACTGCTGTGGAATGTGAACTGGCTAATTTGTCAATGAAAATGATAGTGACTACAATCTATCTGGTGAGTAGAACAGTGCAAGTGGAAATGTAAATAATGTGTAAACAGCAAGTGAAAGCAATGAATGTAAATATAAGTGAACAGTGAAAAATAGTTTTATAAGTTACTGCAAGTGACTGCATAACACTGTGAATAAAATAGAAATGTAAATAATGTAAAAAAAATAGAGAATGTAAATAGAAATGTTAATGAGAATAATATAAGAATACGAGTATATATACTAGGAGTAATGAAAGTGAAAGTTTCACTCTAGCATGTATGAATACTATGAATTATGAAAGTGAAAATGAAAGTGACAGATTCACTCTCAACGCTAGTATACAGGACGAGAAAGTGTATGCTAAGTATTTTACTGAAAGAGAAATTGAATGCCTACAGTGACAATAAACTACTATTACTGAAGGAAACTTATGGATAAAGACTGTAGATATATAATAGTGTTATATAGTAATAGAAATATAAACTGTGCGTGATTTTATGAATAATAAATGACAGAACACCAGCGGTGAATGATCGCAAGTGGGAAGGTCATACGCACTCGTAATTTTCATTGTTTTCTTAGTGTGTTTTTTTTTTGGAGTATGGATTCCAAACTATTTGAGAATCATAGAATAGTGTTTCTAGTGATATCAAGCTGTGGTAATCATATTATGGGTTGTCGGGAAGTGTAAAGTGGAGACTTTGTTACCCAACTTCAGAGGTCTCCACAAGTCCTACGGTACTCGACGAAGGCTCAACAAACATCCCAGGAGAAAGCTGAAGATATGTGCCGTATGATTATATAATTATAATATTCTAGGACTAATAACTGATTTTTGGCAAATACTTTTAGAGAGTCTCTTGGAGCGCGAATATGCCCGCTAGACACGCAAGTCAGGCAAAGACAACCCCGCGGTTTAGGGGTTATGGATAGAAAAGTTGAAGGCTTGTTCACCAGGTGGATCAATGAAAGGAGAGGAGAGCCAAAGGTGGTGGTGAACATTGAAATCTCCTAGAATGGAGATTTCAGAGAAAGGAGAAATGGATAGAATTTGTTTCATTGCAGAAGATAGTCAAATAATTTTTGCTAGT